>NW_027507764.1:482305811-482460460 GCF_037356315.1 Lithobates pipiens | reverse complement strand
GACTTGCGTATTGCATTGATTGCTTCTGCGACTGTCCCATTCCCTGACTGACAAAATAAAAAAAAAAATTGGGGGATCACTTTTATTCCTATTACAAGGAATGTAAAAATCCCTTATAATAGAAAAAAAAAACTGTACAGTTTAGGAGATATTCCCCTTGCAGTGAGCCGCTGACTTGAGCGGTGCATGCACTTCGGGATTCTCGTGAGCAGTGCTAAGCCCAAATCTATTTTATTCTGGGAACAGAAGTCCCTGTACCGCTGTCAGAACGCTGTGCTGTATATAGTTTATAGTGAATGCTACTTATGGTTTCCAGCGCTGACCACTTCTTGGTAATGGGAATCATTCATTTGGGCCAGCGTGGTCCAAACAAACTATTTTAAGTAACGCAAAGCCTGGAGTTGGACTTTAAAATACATATAATTTCAGTTTGTATTTCTGTCCATCTAGTCTTGAGGCTTAAACTACCCTACTAGACAGCACAGCTAGCCTGGTGACCTGAATTTCTCTGCTGCAGTTCAAGCGGCAGCTAGGTCACCTTTCTGTTCCCAGCCTGGAAACAGTGAACAGTGAAAGAGCAGCAGAAGGCTGATCTGTCATTTTTCTGCTCTTCCCTCCTGTTAACATGTTCCTGGCAGCATACGGAATGCAGAAAACCTGATTGGCCCCAAGTTTCTGGCTTCACTCTCCCAGTCTCCGTGCTGTTGTTACAGAAAATTACAGGAGGCTGAAATGAAGTCAAATTCAGGTGTTTATACTAGTTGCATTTGAAATACAATTTATTTTTTATTTTTAAATAAATACTTTAAAGTTTGTGTGTGTGTGTGTGTGTGTGTGTATATATATATATATATATATATATATATATATATATATATATATATATTATATATTATGCTGTCAATAAAATCCTGGGGGCGGGGCCACGTCCGGGTGCCCCCATGTGAAAGCGGCTCTCCATGGGGACACTCAATGAAGAGCAGGAGTGCCACCAGGGGAACCCCAGAAGAAAAGGTTTAGGGCTGTTCTGTGCAAAATACTTGTATAGGCATGTTTATTATGTAAAAAAAAAATAAAAAATAAAAATCAACAAAACAATCACATTTAATGACTTTACTTCTTTCTTCACATCTGTGAAATAGAGTTCTATCTGGCTGTATTTTTGTAATGAACATTGTCAAATTGCAGCTGATTTGTCTAATGGTGTATTACCTGAAGAGACATCAAATTTGTGAGTGTAATGTACTATGAAAGCATTAGACATTTAAATGTGTGATGTTCTTTCCTTTCCAGTGCTGAAGTCATGGCTTCACACTCCCGTAGATGTGTTTTCTGAGACATGACATTTCATTCGGTGATCATTTTAGCTTTGCAACACTGTGACTTTACAGTCATAAATGTTGAAACGCTTTTTCCTTTCCTTTCCTCTCTGCAAGAAGACTATATAAAAGACCTTTTTTTTCTGTATTAACATTTTTGCATTAGTCTATGCTAATATATGGGTAAGATGTATGTTGACTTATGGTAAAATCTCCCATCAACATCCTGGTTGGAGTGTATCTAAAGCCAAAGCATTTTTCTTTGCTTCTACGTTAGAGATGCACGATTAATCGTTAAAAAAATCGAGATCACCATTCTACTCCCCTCAAAGCATTTCCTGGATTCAGCGCAGAGAGTCCTCTGCTCACAGCTGACAGCCGTAAAAAAAAAAAAGGCAGCCTGGCAAGTTTATCACAACATTGCTTAGGCTGAGATAAAGAGAAACATTGTAACATTTTACTTCTTTTAGATCAAAGGAATGAACTTCCATCTGTAAATGAGGTCAGTTTAACCACTTTTTTTCCCTGTTTTGCCCTGCAAAGTAAAAGTATAATGGGCTCGTATGCATCACATAATATAATTTAGCAGAGACTCTAGAGAATTTTTTTTTTGTCACACTGTATTTGTGCAGAGGTCTTTTCAAAAGCGTTTTTTTTCCCCCCAAAAAAAAATATACACTTTTTTGTATAACGTGAAAGATGATGTTGCGCCTTGAGAATCTCGATTCTAAAAAAAAAAACTGCGATTCTCATTTTGGCCAGAATTATGCAGCAATATTCTACATTATAGTTCACGCTTGGGCTGCTTTCACACTGAGACGCTTTAGACGCTACAGCTATAAAAATAGCGCCTTTAAAGCGCCTCTCCTGTCTCTCTCCAGTGTGAAAGCCCGAGTGCTTTCACACTGGAGCGGTGCGCTTGCAGGATGGTAAAAATAAGTCCTGCAAGCAGCATCTTTGCAGCGCTGTAGGATCGGTGTATACACCACTCCTAAAGCGCCCCTGCCCATTGAAATCAGTGGGCAGAACCGTCGGCAAAGCACCGCTGCAGCAGCACTTTTGCAGGCGGTTTTAACCCTTTTTCGGCTCTTAGCGGGGTTTAAAAGCGATATCGGACGAATAGTGCCGATTAAAACGATGGTATAGCGTCGCTTTACCACTGACACCCCCCAACGCCTTAGTGTGAAAGCACACTTAAAGTGGAGGTCCACCCTAAAGTGGACCTTCCGCTCATCGGAACCCTCCCCCCCTCCGGCGCCACAATTGGCACCTTTCAGGGGGGAGGGGGGTGCAGGTACCTGTACATTACAGGTATCTGCACCCACTTCCAGGATAGCTCTCTGCGGAAAGGGGCGTAGGTTACGCCCCTTTCCGAAAGTCCCCCGCTGCCTGCTGGGAAACGCACAGATCCCAGAGGCAGCGGGTCCATCCTTATTGCACAGCGCGACTCGCGCATGCGCAGTAGGGAACCGGGAAATGAAGCCGAAAGGCTCCACTTCCTGATTCCCATACCCAAGATGGCGGCGGCAGCACCCGAGAGACGATCGAGAGATCGGCTTCGGGTGCCGACATCGCGGGCGCGCTGGACAGGTAAGTGTCACTATTTTAAAAGTCAGCAGCTGCAGTATTTGTAGCTGCTGGCTTTTAAAAAAAAAAAAAAAAAAAACGCGGACTCCCGCTTTAAGGGAGCCCATAGATTATTTGATTTTCTGTCTGATCCTGTCTCTGATCCTCCCCTCCTTTTACTGTCCCCAATCCATCTTCTGATAGTCTGCACATGCTCAGTTTGGTGTGTGTTGCTAGAGCGTTTTTTTTTTTTTTCTTTTCCTTTTTGGCCCTGTGCTGCCCTCCCAATCAGAACTGTCCAGACAGAGGGTCAGGGGTCATGCAGCCCCATAGGACAGAGGAGACTGAAAAGGCCTCCTACAAGCTTTAGCCAGTGCTCGGGTGAACACTGATAGAAGTCACAAGACTGCTATAATATACTGCTGATGAAAAAAGGGTATTTAGCAGTTTATATTTACTAAAATAATTGTATTTGCATGTACTGTGGGAGACCAGATATAGTGACTGCAGGGTCCTGAGTTTAGTAACACTTAATGCGAGCCTTAAATGGTATTCAAGCCAAACAATGAATTTTTTATTTGCTTCATTTTAGTCTGTTAAATATACCATTGAATAGTGTTCTGTAATTGTTCTATCTGTTTGATAAGAACAAAATGACCTGATGATCTTGCCTGTGATGCGCTCTTATCAGTTCTATTCTTCTGAGAACTACAGAACCAAGCCCATCTAGAGTCTTATAGAAAAGTGAGAATATTCCATGGCAATTGTTCACTTTTTAACATATTTGAACAGTTAAACCAATTTTCATTCAAACACCTACAGATCAAGGTATTACGGTTGAATAGAAATGCAAATAAATTAGCCTTTTAAAAAATTTATTCAACAGAAATATGGATGGATATAAATGTGTACGGTGGAAAAAAGTGTAAATAAACCCTTGGCTTCAGAAACTGGTATTGTCCCATATAGCCGATTAGGTGTTTTTGTATAACGGCTCACCAGTCTGCACTATTCCCATATCTTCGATGGCAAGCTATAGTCTTGTAGAAGTGTTAATGCCATCACCACAGGGTGGCACTGTGGACAGCACAATTGATGATACACTATGCCATGTCCTAAATTGTCATAAAGATGCAAGGATTGGAAAGAATGAACTTGAAATGTCCATGCTTTCCAATCCTTGCATCTTTATGAAGCTATAGTCTGGCTCTGATGTACTTTTTGGACAGCAAAGGCTTTTTCCTGGTGTACTTTCCATGCAGGTTAAATTGACCAGTCTCTTTCTGATTGTAGATGCAAGCACTTTGGCACCAACTGGTGCAATAGTTACCTGTAGATCCTGCTTTGAAATTTTTGGGGTTTTGTTTTTGGTTTTAGATCTGCTTTAATACCCAGTCTACCACAACCTTGCTTTTAAACCTAACTCTTATGGGAATCCTGACACTGACCCCTCTAAACTATCCAGTGTTCCATTGAACCCTAGGGTTCATCCAGAGGTTGTTAGATGTTCATTGAGCAATGAGCAATTTCTGCCTCTTGGATAAGTTACCACTGACACCATTAATTCTTTTAGTTATCTGTATGGTAGAGCTGCACGATTCTGGCTAAAATGAGAATCATGATTTTTTTTAACGTAGAATAAAGATCACGATTGTCGCAGTGTAACATCATCTATCTTTAGTTTTTTTAAATTCATTAAAGTGTATTTAAAAAAAAAAAATAAAATCATTTTTTCCACTGACTATCACTCTAATGTATCATGAGTTTTAGACCAGAAAGGTATGTGAACCCCTTGGAATTAAAGTGTCATTAACCACTTGCTGCCCGCCCTATAGCAAATAGACGGCGGCAAAGTGGTTGCATAATCCTGACCGGACGTCATATGACGTGATCAGGATTATGAGCCGCTGCGCGCCCCCGGGGGCGCGCATCGCGGCGATCGTTGTTGCGGGGTGTCAGTCTGACACCCGGCAACTACGATGTCGGTAAAGAGTCTCCGACGGAGACTCTTTACCACGTGATCAGCCGTGTCCAATCACGGCTGATCACAGTGTAAATGGGAAAAGCCGGTGATCGGCTTTTCCTCACTCGCGTCTTTCAGACGCGAGTAGATAACATTCACAGTGTTCTCATCCACTGATCCTTCGCCCCAGTCTGAGGTCCAGAGCGCTCTGGAGCAAGTTTTTATTTAACCACTTGCCGCCCGCCCTATTACAAATTCACGGTGGCAAAGTGGTTTCATAATCCTGACCGGACGTCATATGACGTCCTCAGGATTATGAGCCGCTGCGCGCCCCCGGGGGCGCGCATCGCGGCGATCGTTGTTGCGGGGTGTCAGTCTGACACCCGGCAACTACGATCTCGGTAAAGAGTCTCAGACGGAGACTCTTTACCACGTGATCAGCCGTGTCCAATCACGGCTGATCACAGTGTAAATGGGAAGAGCCGGTGATCGGCTTTTCCTCACTCGCGTCTGTCAGACGCGAGTAGAGGAGAGCCGATCGGCTGCTCCTCTGACAGGGGGGGGGGGGGGGGGTCTGTGCTGATCGATTATCAGCACAGCCCCCCCGAGGATGCCCACACTGGACCACCAGGGACGCCACCAGACCACCAGGGATGCCAAGGACAAGGTATGCCACCCTAGACCACCAGGGATTCCAGTCAGTGCCCATAATGGATGCCAATCAGTGCCCACAATGGGCATCACTGATTGGCATGCATTATTGATTGGCATCCATTAGTACAATATATTATAATACAATGCCGCCTATCAGTTCCCATCTGTGCCGCCTATCAGTGCTTACCCATGCCCACCTGTGCCGCTTACCCATGCCCACCTGTGCTGCCTACCCATGCCAATCCGTGCCAATTTGTGCCACCTATCAGTGCCCATCTGTGTCGCCCATCAGTGCCACCCATCAGTGCCGCCTATCGGTGCCACATATCGGTGTCCATCAATGCCACCTCATCAGTGCCACTTCATTGGTGCCACCTCATCGGTGCCCATCAGTGCCGCCTTATCATTGCCCATCAGTGTAACCCCATCAGTGCCCATCAGTGAAGGAGAAAACGTACTTATTTTCAAAGTTTTGAAACTGAAACAAAAAAAAAAACATTTTTTTTTCAAAATTTTCGGTATTTTTTTATTTGTTTAGAAAAAAATAAAAACCGCAGAGGTGATCAAATACCACCAAAAGAAAGCTCTATTTGTGGGAAAAAAATGATAAAAATTTAATTTGGGTACAGTGTAGCACGACCGCGCAATTGTCATTCAAAGTGCGACAGCGCTGAAAGCTCAAAATTGGTCTGGGCAGGAAGGTGTTTAAGTGCCCTGTATTGAAGTGGTTAAATACACAACATAAAAACAATCCGTAAAATGGTGTATTACATGCTATTCATAATCCGTCACTATGAGATTTTTTTTTTTCTGTAGTCTGCAAAAAACCTGCTTCATTCTGCTGTTCCCTATCTCCACCTTCTGTCCATGTCCCCAATTCAGCTAGGGATTTTGCAACTGTAGTGGCAACTCTGCACATATTCAGTTTTCAGTGAGTTTCTATGCTGAACATTTTCCGCCCTCTCACATCTGAGCAGCTCATGTGACTATAGACATATATGTGGGGGTATACACAGTGGTAAATGACAGCCCACCCCCTCCCTCCTATTCCACGCCCACTAACCAGCTAAACACAATGGAGATGGAATATTGCATGTAGATTGATGGAGGCTTCACTTCCCTCTTTTAAGACACAGGCTGGAGGAGCGCAAGACAGCCTGTGACTGGCAGAAATCCACCTACACCACGTTATTGCCAAAAAATACAGTGCGTCCAGAAAGTATTCACAACGCTTCACTTTTTCTACATTTTTTTCTTATGTTACAGCCTTATTCCAAAATGCATTTAATTCATTATTTTCCTCAAATTCTACAACAAATACCCCATAATGACAACTTGAAGAAGGTTTGTTTCAAATCTATTAAAAATAATAAAAAAAAAAAATCACATGCACATAAGTATTCACTGCCTTTGCTCATTACTTTGTGGAAGCACATTTGGCACAAATTATAGCCTCAAGTCTCTTTCAGTATGATGACACAAGCTTAGCACACCAATTTTTTGAAAGTTTCTCCCATTCTTTGCAGGACCACTCAGGCTTCATCAGGTTGGATAGGGAGTGTCGGTGCACAGCTATTTTCAGATTTCTCCAGAAATGTTCAGTCTGGGCTCTGGCTGGGCCACTCAATAACATTCACAGTGTTCTCATCCACTGATCCTTCGCCCCAGTCTGAGGTCCAGAGCGCTCTGGAGCAAGTTTTTATTTAACCACTTGCCGCCCGCCCTATTACAAATTCACGGTGGCAAAGTGGTTTCATAATCCTGACCGGACGTCATATGACGTCCTCAGGATTATGAGCCGCTGCGCGCCCCCGGGGGCGCGCATCGCGGCGATCGTTGTTGCGGGGTGTCAGTCTGACACCCGGCAACTACGATCTCGGTAAAGAGTCTCAGACGGAGACTCTTTACCACGTGATCAGCCGTGTCCAATCACGGCTGATCACAGTGTAAATGGGAAGAGCCGGTGATCGGCTTTTCCTCACTCGCGTCTGTCAGACGCGAGTAGAGGAGAGCCGATCGGCTGCTCCTCTGACAGGGGGGGTCTGTGCTGATCGATTATCAGCACAGCCCCCCTGAGGATGCCCACACTGGACCACCAGGGACGCCACCAGACCACCAGGGAAAAGGTAATCCTCCCTAGACCACCAGGGATGCCAGTCAGCACAATGGATGCCAATCAGTGCCCATAATGGATGCCAATCAGTGCCCACAATGGGCATCACTGATTGGCATGCATTGTTTGGCACTGATTGGCATCCATTAGTACAGTATAACACCAATGCCGCCTATGAGTGCCCACCTGTGCCGCCTATGAGTGCCCACCCATGCCCATCTGTGCCGCCTATCCATGCCCATCTGTGCCGCCTATCCATGCCCATCTGTGCCGCCTATCCATGCCCATCTGTGCCGCCTATCCATGCCCATCTGTGCCGCCCATCCATGCCCATCTCTGCTGCCCATCCATGCCAATCCGTGCCAGCTATCAGTGCCAATTTGTGCCACCTATCTGTGTCCATCCGTGTCGCCCATCCGTGACCATCAATGCCACCTCATCAGTGCCACTTCATTGGTGCCCATCAGTGCCGCCTTATCAGTGCCCATCAGTGAAGGAGAAAACGTACTTATTTACAAAGTTTTGAAACTGAAACAAAAAAAAAAACATTTATTTTTTCCAAATTTTCGTTATTTTTTTTATTTGTAGCCAAAAAATAAAAACCGTAGAGGTGATCAAATACCACCAAAAGAAAGCTCTATTTGTGGGGAAAAAATGATAAAAATTTCATTTGGGTACAGTGTAGCACGACCGCGCAATTGTCATTCAAAGTGCGACAGCGCTGAAAGCTCAAAATTGGTCTGGGCAGGAAGGTGTTTAAGTGCCCTGTATTGAAGTGGTTAAGATGTATCTGTACATTGCTGCATTCATTTTTTTCCCTCAATCCAGACTAGTCTCCCAGTTCCTGCTGCTAAAAAACATCCCTACAGCATAATGCTGTCACCAATATGCTTTACTGGTATGGGCCAGGTGATGAGCGGTGCCTGGTTTCCTCCAAACATGAAGATTTCCATTCAGGCCCAAGCGTTCAATCTTTGTTTCATCAGACCAGAGAAGTTTGTTTCTCATGGTCTGAGAGTCCTTCAGGTGCCTTTTGGAAAACTCCAAGTGGGCTGTCATGTGCCTTTTACTGAGTGGCTTCCACCTGGCCACTCTACCATACAGGCCTGATTGGCGGAGTGCTGCAGAGATGGTTGTCCTTCTGGAAGGTCCTCTCTCCACAGAGAAACACTGGAGCTCTGTCAGAGTGACCATCGGGTTCTTGGTCACCTCCCTGACTAAGGCCCTTCTCCCCCAATCGCTCAGTTTGGCCAGGTAGCCCACTCTTGGTTGTTCCAAACTTCTTCCATTTACAGATGATGGTGGCCACTGTGCTCATTGGGACCTTCAATGCTGTAGACATTTTTCTGTACCCTTCCCTAGATCTGTGCCGAGATACAATCCTGTCTCTTTATATAGACAGGCGTGTGCATTTCCAAATCATGTCCAATCAACTGAATTTACCATAGGTGGACGCTAATCAAGTTGTAGAAACACCTCAAAGACAATCAGTGGAAACGGGGTGCACCTGAGCTAAATTTTGAGTGTCATCGCAAAGGCTGTGAATACTTATGTACATGTGATTTTTATTTTTTTTTGGTTTGAAATGTTTGCAAATTTTATTTAAAAAAAACTTTTTTCACGTTGTCATTATATTGTATTGTTCTGTAGAATTTTGAGGAAAATAATGAATTTAATCCATTTTGGAATAAGGCTGTAACATAACAAAATGTGGGAAAGTGAAGCGTTGTAAATACTTTCGGGATGCACTGTAATTTTAATTTCAAATATATATTTGTATACCAATGTAAAACCATTTATTGACATTAAAGCGGAGGTCCACCCTAAAGTGGACCTTCCGCTCATCGGAACCCTCCCCCCCTCCGGCGCCACAATTGGCACCTTTCAGGGGGGAGGGGGGTGCAGGTACCTGTACAGTACAGGTATCTGCACCTATTTCCGGGATAGCTCTCTGCGGAAAGGGGCGTAGATTACGCCCCTTTCCGAAAGTCCCCCGCTGCCTGCTGGGAAACACACAGATCCCAGAGGCAGCGGGTCCATCCTTATTGCTCAGCGCGACTCGCGCATGCGCAATAGGGAACCGGGAAATGAAGCCGAAAGGCTCCACTTCCTGATTCCCATACCCAAGATGGCGGCGGCAGCACCCGAGAGATCGGCTTCAGGTGCCGACATCGCGGGCGCGCTGGACAGGTAAGTGTCACTATTTTAAAAGTCAGCAGCTGCAGTATTTGTAGCTGCTGGCTTTACAAAAAAAAAAAAAAGCGCGGAGTCCCAGCGGACTCCCGCTTTTAAAGTGATTTTAAAGCAATCCATTTTTTATTTATTTATTTAATGGCAAACTTCATTTTTACCAGCTCTTCTTGGACCCCCTGCTGGTATTCCTGGCACCTCCCCCCTGCCGAATGCCCATCCTAGAAAGCCGCTTGCTCTGGGGGCACTTGTGCAGGCTCCCTCCTGAGTGTGGCTTGGCCCTGCCCCCCCCCCACTTCCTCATTGGCTGTGATTTACAGTAGCAGGAGAGAGCCGCTGCTCTTGTACACAGCGCTGGATCCTTGCTTGGGTAAGTAATTACCTTTTTTATTGAACACCCACAAGAAAAAGTAAGTGAACCCATAGACTAATTGCTCTCAAAAAAGTTAATTGGAGTCAGTCGTTTGTGATTTTTAGAGCTACTTTGATAAGATACTCAAACATTTTAAGAGTGCTGTTCATATAAAGCATTAGATCACATTTTATGGTAAATTACGTCATAAAAACAGTTCATTCTAGGGGGTTCACATACTTTTTTTCTTGTCACTGTATTTCAATGGTTCTTCCGTGTTCGAAAGGTTGAGAAAGGCTTCTCTAAACTCATAAAACAGTCTCATGTGAAAATCATGCCCCTAGTGCTAGAATACTTGCTTCTACACAATACCCATGATGCTCTTTCTTGTAGGCATACAGTTGCGTGAAAAAGTATTTGCCCCCTTTCTGATTTTTTTTGTTTTTTTGCATATTTGTCACACTTAAATGACTCAGATCATCAAACACATTTTATTATTACACAAAGATAACCCGAGTAAATACAAAATGCAGTTTTTAAATGATGGTTTTGTTTATTAAGGCAAAAAAGCTGCCCAAACCTGCTTGGCTTTATGTGAAAACGTAATTGCCCCCTAAACCTAATAAATAGTTGTGCCACTCTTGGCGGCAGCAACTACAATCAGGCATTTGCTATATATAACTGGTAATAAGTATTTCACATTGCTGTGGAGCACTTTTGGCCCCCTCTTCTTTGCAGAATTGTTTTAATTCAGCCACATTGGAGGGTTTTCCAGCATGAATGGCCTGTGTAAGGTCATGATACAGCATCTCAATTGGATTTAAGTCCGGGCTTTGACTAGGCCACTGCAAAACCTAAATTTTGCTTTGTTTGGACCATTTGGAGGTGGACTTGCTGGTATGTTTTACATCATTGTCCTACTGCATAACTCAAGTGCAATTGAGCTTGAGGTCACAAACTGATGGACAGACATTCTCCTTTAGGATTTTCTGGTAGAGCTCAGAATTCGTGGTTCCATCAATTATGGTAAGTTTCCTAGGTCCTGAAGCTGCAAAACAGCCCCAGACCATTGCGCTACCACCACCAAGTCTCACTGTTGGTATGATGTTCTTGTTATGAATTGCTGTATTAGATTAATGCCAGATGTAACAGGATGCACACCTTCCAAAATGTTACATTTTTGTCTCATCAGTCCACAGAATATTTTCCTAAAAGTCTTGGGGATAATCAAGATGTTTAGTAAATGTGAGATGGGCCTTTATGTTCTTTTTGGTCAGTAGTGGCTTTGTCCTTAGAACTCTCCCATGGATACCATTTTTGCCCAGTCTCTATCATATTGTTGAATCGTGAACACTTATCTGAGGCAAGTGAGGTCTGCAGTTCTTTAGATGTTGTTTTTGGGTTCTTTTATAACCGCCTGGATGAGTCGTCATGCTCTTAGAGTCATTTTTGTAGGCCAGCCACTCCTGGGAAGGTTCACCACTGTTCCAATTTATCTCCATTTGTGGATAATGGCTCTCCCCATGGTTCACTGGAGTTTCAAAGCATTAGAAATGGTTGTGAAACCCTTCCTAGACCGATACATGTACAGTACTTTGTTTCTAATCTGTTCTTGTATTTTTTTTTTTTTTTTTTTTTAGATTGTGGAATGATGTGTGGCTTTTTGTGATCTGTTGGCGAGCTTTGCTTTGCCAGACAGCTTCTATTTGTGATTTCCTGATTCAACAGGTTTGGCAGTAATCAGACCTGTGTGTGGCAAGTGACATTTAACTCAGTTTTCCAAAAAATTGTGGTTAACCGCTTCAGCCCCGGACCATTTTGCTGGCCAAAGACCAGACCAGTTTTTGCGATTCGGCCCTGCGCCGCTTTATTTGACAATTGGGTGGCCATGCCATGTGGCTCCCAAACAAAATTGACGTCCTTTTTTCCCCACAAATAGAGCTTTCTTATGGTGGTATTTGATCACCCCTGCGCTTTTAATTTTTTGCGCTATAAACAAAAATAGAGCGACAATTTTGAAAAAAACTCATTATTTTTTACTTTTTGTTATAATATCCCCCAAAAATATATAAAAAAACATATTTTTTTCCCTCAGTTTAGGCAGATACGTATTATTCTTCTACATATTTTTGGTAAAAATAATCGCAATAAACGATTGTTGATTGGTTTGCGCAAAAGTTATAGCGTTTACAAAATGGGGGATAGTTTTATGGCATTTTAATTATTCATTTTTTTTTTTGCTAGTAATGGCGGTGATCAGCGATTTTTATTGTGACTGCGAGATTATGGCGGACACATCGGACATTTTTGACACATTTTTGGGACCATTGTCATTTATACAGCAATCACTGCTATACAAATGCAGTGATTCCTGTGTAAATGACACTGGCAGTGAAGAGGTTAACCAGTGGGTGGCAGTGTAGGGGTTAAGTGTTCCTAGGGGTGTGTTACTAACTGTGGGGGGCTGGGCTTACATTTAGTGGACACTGATCTCTGCTCCGATCACATGGAGCAGAGATCAGCATCACTTGTTGCTAGGCAGAACGGGGAGATGGTGTTTACAATGGCATCTCTCCGTTCAGCCACCCCGTGAGACGATCGCGGGTATGCCCGCGGCGATCGAGTCCCGGGACCCGCGACCGGACTCATGGGGGTCCCGACCAGCGAGCGCCCCGCCGGCAGAGCGCTCGCGATGGCAGGGCGGCATTAAAGATTGGACATACCTGTAAGCCAATATGCCTGCCCGTGCCATTCTGCCGATGTACATCAGCGTGCGCTGGTCGGGAACTGGTTAATCAGTTCAGTTCATTCTTGATTCAGCATGGGAGGGGGCAATTACTTTTTCACATAGGGCCAGGAAGGTTTGAACAGCTTTTTTGCCTTCATAAATTAAACCATTATTTAAAGCGGAGGTCCACCCTAAAGTGGACCTCCGCTCATCGGAACCCTCCCCCCCTCCGGTGCCACAATTGGCACCTTTCAGGGGGGAGGGGGGTGCAGATACCTGTACAGTACAGGTATTCTGCACCCACTTCCGGGATAGCTCTCTGCGGAAAGGGGCGTAGATTACGCCCCTTTCCGCAAGTGCCCGCCCCTTTCCGCAAGTGCCCCACTGCCTGCTGGAAACGCACAGATCCCAGAGGCAGCGGGGACCGTCCTTATTGCGCAGCGCGATTCGCGCATGCGCAGTAGGGAACCGGGAAATGAAGCCGAAAGGCTCCATTTCCTGATTCCCATACCCAAGTTGGCGGCGGCAGCACCTGACAAGACGATCTAGAGATCGGCTTCGGGTGCCGACATAGCGGGCGCGCTGGACAGGTAAGTGTCACTATTTTAAAAGTCAGCAGCTGCAGTATTTGTAGCTGCTGGCTTTTAAAAAAAAAAAAAAAAAAAAAAAAAAAAAAAACGCGGAGTCCCGCTTTAAAAACTGCTTTTTGTATTTACTCGGGTTATCTTTGTGTAATATTTAAAATTTGTTTGATCTGAATCATTTAGGTGTGAGAAATATGCAAACAAATAAAAAATCAGGAAGGGGGCAAATACTTTTTCACACAACTGTATGTCCTTTTAGAGGTACTCAGTTTGTGAGTTGATGCTCTGCTTCGAGCCTCATTGCCAGTTACCCCATGAGTTGATCAGCATTTCAGGATTCAGCTTCATATGGTTGGATTTTTATTGTGAACACAATTCACTTACCGTAATTAGTTTGAATTCATACCTTGGGTTACCCTTCGCAGATTTCAGTGGGGGATTCGGTGAAAACCTTACACGTCTCTTAGGCGACACTTCTGCTCAGAAAAACAGCAGCCTTCTCACCCACATGATGTGGCAGCTGTCAAAAATACATTGTCTGTGGGTGTCAGTCGCCTTGGTACCATATGACTAAGGGTGGCTAGCTGTCAGGATCATTTGCTGATGTTTGCAGAAATATCTCGCACAGATCTAGTACATGTCTCTTTCTTAATTCAGCCCTGGCATTTTTCTCTTTTGAAGCTAAAATCCAGGTATATAGCCAAATGTCTAACAAAATATTTTTAACTTTGTTTGTTTATCTAAATAGACTATATTGTCAAAAGTATTGGTACACTTGCCTTTACATGAACTCTAATGGCATCCCAGTCTTAGTCCGTAGGGTTCAATATTGAGTTGGCCCACCCTTTACAGCAGGGATATGCAATTAGCGGACCTCCAGTTGTTGCAGAACTACAAGTCCCATGAGGCATAGCACAACTCTGACAGCCACAAGCATGACATCCACAGGCAGAGGCATGATGGGACTTTTAGTTTTGCAACAGCTGGAGGTCTGCTAATTGCATATCCCTGCTTTACAGCTATGACAGCTTCAACTCTTCTGGGAAGGCTGTACACAAGGTTTAATAGTGTGTCTATGGGAATGTTTGAGCATTCTTCCAGAAGCACATTTGTGAGGTCAGGCACTGATGTTGGTCGAGAAGGCCCATCACCGCCAGGCTCTTGCAATCGCCGCTTAGACACAGAGAACTGGGATCTGTGTGTGTAAACACAGTTTTCGGTTCTCTGAGGGGAGAACATACAGAGTGTGAACAGCGATCTGTCACCTCTCCTGCACAGTCCCCTCCCCCCTTCGGTTAGAACACACTAGGGAACACATTAACCCCTTGATCGCCCCCTAGTGTTAACCCTTTCACTGCCAGTGACATTTTTGCATTAATCTATGCAGTTTTATAGCATTGATCGCTGTATATATACTAGTTGCCCCAAAAAATGTGTCAAAATTGTCCGATGTGTCCGCCATAATGTTGCAGTCCTGATAGAACCCCACCATTACTAGTAAAAAATAATGAATAATAAAAATGCCATAAAACTATCCCCATTTTGTAGACACTATAACTATATACGCTTATTGTGATTTTGTTGTGTTATTTTTGGTAAAAAAAAAAAAAGTGTAGAAGAATATATATCACCATAAACTGAGGAAAAAAATTTGTTTTTTTTTAAATCTATTTTTGGGGGATGTTTATTATAGCAAAAAGTAAAAAAAAATTTTTTTTCAAAATTGTCACTTTTTGTCTTGTTTTTTTTTTTTGTTTATATTGCAAAAAATAAACGCAGAGGTGATCAAATTCCACCAAAAGAAAGCTCTATTTGTGGGGGAAAAATGACGTCAATTTTATGTAGCACGACCACGCAATTGTCAGTTAAAGCGACGCAGTGCTGAATTGCAAAAGGTAATCTTCCGGGGCTGAAGCAGTTAACATGAGAAAGGCAGAGGTTGGGGGGTGTAAAGCTATGGTCGCAAAGCTACCTGTGGTCACTTGCGATCGGCGGCTTTCCAAGCCCCGGTTTGGTGAATGTGGTGAAAAATGTTATTTTGCAAAGAAATACCCAGTTATGTTCTAGGAAAATGTAAAAATGAAATTTTTGCTTGCACGTGATTGGATGATGGAAGTTAGCATTCGCCTCCTTCACTAAACTGGTGCAACGTCCCTTGAAAAGTTAAGTCTATTGCCTTTAGTAATTCATCCCCAATGTCTCTTTAAACCTGGCACCAAACTGAAAGCTTTGCGATCAACCAAGTACAGCGCCCATATACTATATTTATTACTGCAGTACTGGTGCTCTAAGATTGATTAAAGCCTTGGGCCATGATTGCTCGTGGCTTCCATTTTCGCTGTAGTCTATGTACTACATACATGGTTGGGTTTTGTAGGTCAATCTACCTTCTAGATGTCTCAGCCCTTTGTGCCTTAATGTCATCTTGGGTTCCACCATCAAACATTCTGCTTTCCATTGGATTTTTACAGGCGGAGCAATTACGATCTTTCTCCATATAGATTTAACAGACCCTGATCCAGAAAAACACACCGCTTCCACATTTCAGCTGTTATGAGTAGATACAGTATTCTATTGTCACTTGTTTGAACTGCTGCCTTTAACAGATTTCATTTTTGCGAACGTCTTTAAAAAGGACTTGCTGTGTTCTTAAAATGGCCTTTTTCCATGACAAAGGCTAAAAGGCCACGGCTTTCAATAAATGAGACTTCTGATTTATTGTTGGTTAAAAAGCAACATTTACAGTGATTGAGGCTTTCTCCCTGCATTTCGATTATGTGCCTGGTCCCTGGGGATTTCTCGAAGGGGGGACCATACATCACCAGCGGCTTTTTATTGCCAAAGTTGATTACATTTCCTAAGGAAGTGGCCAGTGTGATGTCACTGCATAGAGAAAAAATGAATCTCTATAGCACCACTTCTTGGTGTAGAGCTTTTTATGGCTGTTTTTAGTGGCTATAATTGCACCTAGCTGCTGCTTTGCATTTGCTACTTTATTTTTGTCCCTGAAAAAGGCAGTGCATCATCTTAATGTGACGCACAGCGGAGGAGAATCTGGAATCAATGTGTTGGTTCAATTCTTAAGTCTTTGCTAATTGCTCTTCTCGATCAAGGCTTGCTGCCACAACAAAGATGGGTCTGTCATTCGAATGAGAAGTGTTGCCTTAAAATATACTGTACACAAAATAGACTGAGTCGAAACGTGGGATATCGGAACATCCTGAGGTTTTAATCATGTTTTCACGGCGTTACGTTTTTTTTTTTTTTTTTTGTTTGTTTTTTGCCATTCAACAAAAAACGTTTAATATGTTTCACTTGTTTGCTCCGCAATGTCGATTTTCATAAAGCATTTTCTACCATTAGTGCAACTCTTCGCTCACGCTTTACTGATTTTTTTCCATGTTTGTTAAAGTGTCATTAACCACTTGACCACTGGGCACTTAAACACCCTTAATAACCAGACCAATTTTCAGCTTTCAGTGCTCTCACATTTTGAATGACAATTACTCAGTCATGCAACACTGGACCTATATGACATTTTTGTCCTTTTTTTTTCACACAAATGGAGCTTTCTTTTGGTGGTATTTAATCACCGCTGGGTTTTTTATTTTTTGTGCTATAAAAGAAAAAATACAGAAAATTCTGTAAAAATGAATTTTTCTTTCTGTTATAAAATTTAGCAGATTAGTTATTTTTTTCTTCATAAATTTTGGCCAAAATTTATACTACTACATATCTTTGGTAAAAATAAGTACAAATTGGTGGATATTATTTGGCCTTTGTGAAATTTATAGAGTCCACAAGCTATGGTGCCAATATCTGAAAATTGATCACACCTGAAGTACTGGCCGCCTATTTCAATTCTTGAGACCCTAACATGCCAGAAAAGTACAAATACCCCCCAAAATGACCCCTTTTTGGAAAGAAGACATTCCAAGGTATTCCAAGGTTAGTAAGAGGCATGATGAGTTTTTTGAAGTTATTTTTTCCCACAATTCTTTGCAAAATCAAGATTTTTTTTTTTACCTTTTTATTTTTTTTTCCACAAAATTGTCATATTATCAGTTTATTTCTCACACACAGCATATGCATACCACAAATTACACCCCAAAACACATTCTGCTATTACTTCCGAGTACGGCAATACAACATGTGTGAGACTTTTACACAGTGTGGCCACATACAGAGGCCTAACATGCATGGAGCGCCATCAGGCGTTCTGGAGCCCCCAGGACAATTCTGACATTTCTCTCCTACATGTAAAAATCATCATTTGCTAGAAAATTACATAGAATCCCAAAACATTATATATGTGTTTTTAGCAAACACCCTGGAGAATACAATGGTGCTCGTTGAAACTTTTTATCTCGCACGGTATTTGCGCAGCAATTTTTCGAAATGCTTTTTTTTTGGAAAAAAAACAGTTTTGTGCTTAAAAAAAAAAAAAAAAAAAAAAAACAGTAAAGTTAGCCCAATTTTTGCATAATGTGAAAGATGAAGTTACGCTGAGTAAATAGATACCTAACATGTCACTTTTCAAAATTGCACACGCTCGTGGAATGGCGCTAAATGTGTTTTTCAGAGCATTGCAGAGTGTTGCAGGGTATTGGCGGGTGTTGCAGGGTATTGGCGGGTGTTGCAGGGTATTGGCGGGTGTTGCAGAGTGTAGCAGGGTATTGCAGAGTAATGGCAGGGAATTGAGGGGTTAAATTTCAGTGAGCAGCGATGTGGGCACTGCAGATGCAGCCCACAGCGCTGCTGACACCGATCTCTTCCCCCTCCGCTGTACCAATCGGTACAGAGAGGGGGAGGGAGGAACCGGCATCATAACATGACGCCGGTTTGTTTACAAGTGATCACTCCGTCATTTGACAGAGCGATCACGTGGTAATCGGCCGCGATGAGCGGCCGTTTACGGTGATCCGTGATGCGCTGGGTCCACTGGACCCGGCGGTCACGGATGCTCTCGTGTGCGCACCCCAGGGGGTGCGCGAGAGCAGAATTCTGGGAGGCCGTTAATTAATGGCCTCTCAGAGTTAAACAACCGCCCTGAAGCCGTTAATCGGCAATGGGCAGTTGTTAAGTGGTTAAAGGATACGTTCACATTTTTTCCGTTTTATTTTTTATTTTTTTGCTCTCTAAACAAAAAACGACCAATTTTGAAAACAAAATTGCTATAAAACATATCCCATAAATAACATGTAAAAAAGCAAATGCCTTCATCAGTTTAGGCCAATGTGTATTCTGCTACATATTTTTTTTTGTTTTAAAAAGATCCCAATAAGTGTATATTGATTGGTTTGCCCAAAAGTTATAGCAGCTACAAACTAATTTATGGACTCTTCTTTTTTTTATTTATTTTATATCGTAATTGCAGTGGTTAATGACTTCTTGTAGGACTGCGATATTGCGGCAGACAAATTGTACACCAGCTGCCACTTCTGACATTTTGTCATTGTACTATTGCATAGTAGGTGAGGTTGAAAAAAAGACACAAGTCCGTCAAGTCCAACCCATGTGTGTGATTATATGTCAGTATTACATTGTATATCCCTGTATGTTGTGGTCGTTCAGGTGCTTATCTTATAGTTTCTTGAAACTATAAATGCTCCCCACTCAGACCACCGCCTGTGGAAGGGAATTCACATCCTTGCCGCTCTTACAGTAAAGAGCCCTCTACGTAGTTTAAGGTTAAACTTCTTTTCAAAGGGTTAACTGTGTGCCTAGCTGTTTTTTTACTGTTGTGTGGGAGGTGCTTGTACTAGGGGAAGGCATAGATCTGTGTCCCGGCCTTGCAGGAACACAGACTCCATGCCTTCCTTACTGACAAAACGATTATTGATTTGCCTTGTTTACATAAGCAGACAGCCATTCTGCCTGTGTCCTGAATGATCAACGGGTGCCAGTGTTCTATCGAAAAATACCTCCGATGGGTCTGCGCATGCACAGTACACAACGTCACTCCAGCTCATATGTTGATCAGCTGGCATGCGCAGATAGTAGGAGGCAGTATCCGACGATCTCCTAAGCACAGAGGGAGAATGCAGTTGTAATTTTTTTTATTGCGGGGTGGGTTGTGGGTGTGTTGAAGGGGTGAGTTTTGTGTGTGCTTTTAACCTACCCTTAAACGCAGGCAAAGCCCGCCGTTTAACACACTGAACCCGCCATGCATCAGACAGAAAACACAGCGCTCAATATAGGCAAAGCTCACCTTGCAACAGCGAGGCAGGATCTGACAAGTATGTTCTCCTGCCGTTGTTTGCGTAGCGTTGGCTAATGCCTCTGACGATCTGCGCATGCGCTTTGTTTACGTCACACCAGCTGATCAACATTGCAGCTGGAGTGACATTTGGTATTGCATATTCTCAGACCTATCTGAGGCATTTCTCGGCAGACATTGGGTCCATGGGACCTGCTGATCAGCTCCTGCTGAGTGGAATCCCAGTGGGAGCGAGCCTTCGGCAGCACGCACTCGTGCCCCATACCCAGAAATGCAAGATGGCGGATATATACCTGCACTGGCCGCACTGAAGCAGTAAAAGTTCTATAGGGCGGTCGGCAAATGGTTAAAGCGTCCCTTTTTTAATTGAGGATTTGTTTTTCATTCATGCAGAGTTTAGTTTAGGCAGTAGTACATCCAAACTCCTAGGAAAAATCAAATGTTACTAACATGAAGGTTTACAGATTTTTACTTATTGTGTATGAGGGTAGCCTTAAAGCCCATCTTTGGAGAAAGGACAAATATTCCTTGCAGTGGGGATGCCCCACTAGTGCAAGGGTGAAATGCTATTTTAGTTATAAGGATTGTGAAAAAAACAGCGTTTACTTAGCCAATCCTCTGGCAGTGGGCACTCTACTCCATTGGCTTCCGGTAGTGGACTGTCCCTCCATGCCCTCATCTCCCAATGTAGTGGATTTGATGTCAGGAGACCTGTGATTGCTGAAGCACAGGAGAGAAGAGGCCGTGGGGACCACTTACAGCCTTGATGGAGTGAAGGAAAGGATAAGTATTGCTACTTCTTTGTGGCCTCCTAGACCTAAACAAGCACTTCAACCTTGCAGTACGACGGCAGCCATTTTTCCCTTTCCTGGAGTTAACTTTAATTCTTTTACCAAGAATGCAAAAGATTATAAACTTTATTCAGTACCATAAATACTCTTATCCATGAGCTCTTTCTGTGTGACTATTTTTAGTGGTGGAACAGGCGACTTTGTACGTAGAATATATTATCTCATCTCGCGCTATCCCAGGCAGCGGTGACATCAGATGGAGAGGATGAGAGTAGAGTATGATAGTTTGTGTGCAGCAGATCCCTTTTGTGTTTTGTTTGAGAATATTGATCCTGAACAAACCTATTGATAGTGTGCAAGTTATTTTGTGATGGGAAGATTAATTCAATTTCTTATCTTGTGAAGAGCTGATAGTTTGCAGTTACTGATGTGCAATATAAAGTGCCTAACAGTATAACTCACAGAGAGTTCTAAAGTGTATGACTGGCGGAAAATCTTTAAACCCTCAATCACTTTTCATTAGCTAACAGACTCTTAGCTTGCAGGGAGAGTTATGATTTCTGGCAACAGGATTTTTACCTAGAGCTCTAGACGAGGCTTCCCAAATACTATACTGGGGCTAAAGGGTATTTAGCGAAATGTTGTTTTCTATAAACCTCATATTTTGTACTTTCAGAAGACATTGTTCTTACACATGAGTTACCGGGTTTTGGTAGACCAAGGCATAGTCCATCCAGGACTGGTGTTTTGGTTGACTAAAGTAAATTCCGTTTTCGTTCACAAATAAAAAAGTGAGGCAGGGACGTTTACCCTTGTGAACTAACTTCTGGTTTCTACAGAGCTCTGCCTGCTTCCACTCCCAGCAAGCAAGGAACTGTGCAGCCAGCATTACAGGCCTCCAAGTCCTCAGACGACCGTCAAGAGCAGCACTGTGCATTACAGGCATCCCAAGTCCCGAGGAGAGTCCCACTCCCGACTCCTGCCAGTGTACAGGTGAGGGGGAGTTGAGAACATACAGGTTTGTGGGGGGCTGAGAGTGCACAGGTGTGAGGTGTCTGATGCTGAGAGGGTACAGCTAAGGGGGTGAGAACAATACAGGTGTGAGGGGGTTGATGCTGAGAGCATACAGGTGTGAGGGGGCTGATGCTGAGAGAGTACAGGCGTGAGGGGGGCTGCGGAAATACCGGTGTGAGGGGGGCTGAGAACATACAGGTTTGTGTGGGGGGGCTGCGAGCATACAGCTGCTGGATTGGGATATATATATATATATATATATATATATATATATATATATATATATATATATATATATATATATATATATATATATATATATATATATATATATATATATATATTTTTTATATTTTTTTTTTTGGGGCATAATTTTAATTTCCTACTGTTAAACCCATTAATTTGTTCAGATCTTTTTGCAAGTTTTCCACATCCCATATTTGTAGAGATAAAATGATAAACATTTTGTTTGGGTCAAATGGCTGCACAATTGTCAGTCAAAATGTGATGGCGCTCAAAATTGATTTTGGCAGAAAGCTGTACAAGTGCCCTGTATTGAAGTGGTTAAGATCACTGCTTCATAAGAGATAAATGATGGTAAGAAATTTTTATATTGGTTAGGGAGAGGTTTCCTGGTATTTGCTCAGATCTCTGTCCATTATCCTATGCCAATCGTTCTTTTGCTTTAGTCCACATACAGATGTCTTTCCTTAGGGCACCATAATAGTTTGTGCTTCTACGAAATGTAACCTTTCAGCTCAGACCAGTTTGAGGATATGTTCACACTGAAGGCGGGTTTGAAATCCCACATTTCAGTGCGAGTTCGGGGGTGATTTGAAAGACAGCTGCAGGTTCGTGCACCGATGCTTATTGAAATCGCCCCTGAAGTCTCCAAAAGTAGTGCAGGAACTACTTTTGTAAATTGGTGCAGCGCCGCAAAGTTGGCGTCGCACTGATTGAGACAGTGCCGTTGCTGGCCAAAGGCTGCAATCCACAATCTACCAATCATGTCAATTTTGGTACAGTTTTTTTTTATTAACAATTTGGAGACACCTCAGTTAATTTTCTTCTCAAGGAGAACATTACTTTATGTTCTTTCAGCTATTAAAATTTAGAGACTTGTTTTGGCTGATCCATTAAAATGGACCTTGCATAAAAAAAAAAATCAAACGTTAGAAATTTTTCCCCAGTCCTTCTTCAAGACAGCCCTTGAGAGATGGAGTCCCTCCCATCGCCACAGGAAACACATTGCCACAGATCCCTGGTCAGTCATTTGTGTTTCCTTCATCGGAGGAACATGTTGCTGAGGAACCAGGAGAGGGACTTCATCTGTCAGGGGCTGCCTGAAGGGCATGGAGACCGCACAGGGGGACTGGGTCAGCTCCAGTGAAGTTCTTGCCTTTTTTTTTCTTTGGGCTCGGGTACCATCCAGCATAACACGAGCAGACCCGTTACCCCCCTCCTTCCAGTGTCGAGGTGTGCCAGTGGCAGAGTGATGCATGTTCCCACAGGAGCTGTGTAGGTGGGTTCGTTCATCTCAGCTTCTTGCTGCGGTCACTGTGGGGGGCGGAGATGCCATTTGCGTCATTGCTGGCAGAACCGCATCATCACTGTGTGCCGAGACTTCCAGTTCTGGGTCTCCAGGATGCAAGGAGGGAGGGGAAGAGCCCAGGCTGGGCCTACTAATCCTGACCAGCTTCCAGCAATACCGGACTAACGGCAGGATCTGGAGCGGAAAGGGGGACCATGGAGGTTATCCCCAGGATGCTCCGGTGGATACAGGCACCAGCCAAATCCAGGTAGGCTGCTGGGCAAGCCCTGTACTGAGTTTTTTTTTTTTTCATGTTGGTAGCTGTAGGGCTTGGACTTGTATGCTCCATGGTGGTGGATACCTCACTGTCCCGGGAATATGCAGTAGTGGTGGTTGCAGCACGGGTATTTTAAGAGGGTTGAGGTTTGATGCTCAGTGCATCTATTTTTATTTTTCATACTAAGGAGGCTCCAAGGAAAGACAAGTCAGGCTGCAAAAAGTGCCCTAACCGTGGGAACAAGTTATCCTCAGGCTCCAACAAAGCCTTTTGCAGTCTCTGTTTTGCAGGCTTACTAAAATCAGAGGCAGACTCTCCTTTTGGCTACATTCCTTAGCACCTTTAAAGATGAGATCTCATCTCATTTAATCTCTCAGGGAGTTAATTGCAGATGTAAACACGTCTGCTTTCACCAGTGGTGCAGCTGCAATTCCCTCTTCACCAGGCCCTACGACATCCAGCTCCGGGGAGCCCCGTAGAGTCGGGGAGCATAGCCCCACGTTAGTTAGGCCCGAATCTTCTGAATCTGACCAGGCTGAGGATCAGGCTGTAGCTAACAAAGCCGCAAAATACAAGCTGTCCCTTGAAGTGGACGAGCTGTTGTGTGCTATTTATGATACGCTGGAAATTGACGAGAAAGAAGTTCAGTTGTCCTGGCATTATAGGATGTATGAGGCCCTGGGGGAAAAAGAAGGCAAAAGTATTCCCTATACATAGCGTACTTTCTGACCTTGTCCGCAAGGAGCGGGCCAAGCTGGATAAGAAACCCTTCTTTCCAAATTCTCTTTAAAAGAAGATTCCCCTTTGATGAGAACCCAGAGGCGGTCTGGAATAAAAATGCAAAACTAGATGCCCCATTGTCCAAAGTTTTGAAACAGTCCAACCTTGCCTTCGAGGATATGGCACATTTAAAGGACCCAATGGACAGGAAGACAGACATAGTCTTAAAAATGGCCTGGGGATGCATCAATGGTAGGCCTGAAGCCAGCTCTAGCCACTTCTTGTGTAGGTAGAAATCTTGAGTTCTGGTTGTCACAACTACAAGAACACCTAGAGGCAGGCACTCCTAGAGGGGAGCTGTTAAAAACCTTCCCTATGCTTTTCAAGGCGACAAGTTTCATTTCTGACGCTTCAACTGATTCTGTTAAATTTTCTGCCAAGACTGCGGCACTTTCAATCACAGCCAGAAAGTCAGTCTGGATGAAAACTTGAAGGGGTGGGGAGAGATGGCGTCCAAGACATGCCTGTGCAGTGTCTCCTTTACTGGAGACTTAGTCTTTGGCCCTGAATTGGATACCACCTTAGAAAGAATGGCAGATAAAAAGAAAACTTTCATCACTATAAAACATTTTTTTCAAAGGAAGATTTTTCGTCCCTCAAAAGAACTCTCAAAAACAGAGCGATTTCAAACTCAAAAAGCACTGGACAGGACAAAAAGGGAAAGGAAAAGGGGGTATACTTTTTAACCACCCCAGTCAGAACCCAAAACCCCAGTGACATCAGGGTCCCTGTGGGAGGAAAACTAAAAAAAATTCTCCCTCAGTAGGAAAATATAACCTCAAACGAGTTTGTTTTAAACATAATAAAAATAGGTTATTTCACAGCGACCCACCCTCAAAATTTCTAGTGACAAAACTTCCAAGACACTCAGAAAAGGCCAGGGTCTCACCATTACTAATAGGGGAGTTCAGTTTAATCATGAACCTTCGACCCCTGAACATCTCCATCCGATACAAAAGATTTCGGATGGAGTCCATATACTCAATAAGGAATCTTCTCTAGAAAGACGTGTTTATGGCTACCCTGCATTTAAGGGATGCCTATCTGCATAGCCCAATAAGGAAGGAATGGCAGAAATTTTTTCATATGGAGATTCTGATAGAAACAAATGTTTAATTTTCAGTGCAGAGCACTGCCCTTCGGACTGTCGTCCTCTCTGAGAATTTTTTCCAAAGTTCTCAGAGGCACTGGTTCCATTGAGACTTCAGTCAGTTTCGATCATTCCATATCTAGACTACTTGCTCATCATGGCCCATTCGGAGAAACAACTTTTTCAGGACTTGGAGTTAACACAACTCGCCCTGAATCAATTGGGGTGAATAATCAGTTTGTAAAAGTCCAAAACAACCCCAACAGTATTCTGTATTTGGGCTACAAGATCCTGTCTGTAGATCAAAGGATAGTCTTGCCGGAAGAAAAGATATCAAATCAGAGCAGAGGATGTCTTTTCTTCAAACCAGCACCAAATGTACAATGAGGGAGGTGATGTCAGCGTTGACCTTTGTATGAATGAATGAATAATTTGTATAGCACACAAAGCGAACTGAATCGCATTAAAGCACTGTGCCAAGCTTTGTTGTCCAACTTCTAGAAGAGGAAGGTCTTGAGTTTTTTCCTGAAGACCTGGAGGTTTTCTTCCAAGCGAATGTTGGTTGGTAGAGCTTTCCATAGCCGTGGTCCTTGCATAGCGCATCTCCGTTCCCCCTTTGATTTGTACAGAGATTTGGGAACGAGGAGGAGGTTTTGGTTAGAGGATCGTAGACTGCGGTTGGGCGTGTAGCGTTTTATTTTCTCGAATAGGTATTGAGAAGCTTCTCCATGCATGCATTGTGGGTGAGGCAGAGGGTCTTAATGTGATTCGATTCTTTACGGTTAGCCAGTGTAGGCTCTGCAGGGTAGGGGAGATTGATTCCCAGGGTTTTTTCCCTGTTATCAGCCGTGCCGCCGTGTTTTGGATAAGTTGTAGGAGCGCAAGTTATTGGGGTAATCCTATGTAAAGGGAGTTTGCGTAGTCAAGTTGGGAATTAATGACTGTTCCAACTACCACTGCTTTGTCCTTCTGTGGGATGAACTGGATTAGTCTGCGTAGCAGATAGTGAGAGCCACTGTCTACTGCTCCTATTTAGCACCCATTGACATTTGCGAGTCAAAGATGACCCCCGAGTCTCTTTGCCTTGGTCTTTGGGACGATGGTCCGCCCAAAAATGGTGGGTGTTGTCCAGGGGATCTTGGTTCGGGACTTATGGTTTGCATGTAGGATGAGAAGCTCTGTTTTTGATTTGTTGAGTTTGAGGGAGTTAGTGGTCATCCAGTCTATCGAAGCGAGGCAATTTTCTAATTGCTGATGATGGTCTTTTTGTTCAGTGATACGAAAGTAGAGTTGCGTGTCACCAATGTATGAGTGGAAGCAGAGGTCTGATAATCTGATGATATTGAGGAGTGGGCGGATGTATATGTTGAAGAGCACTGGCGACAAGGGCGATCCTTGGGGGACTCCACAGGAGACTGCCTTGGTTTCAGAGGTGAATTCTCCTAGTTTCACTGTCTGTGACCGATTTCCTAGGAAGGATGCAAACCATTGAAGATCTGAGTCTGTGACTCCTGCTACTTCTGTGAGGCGGATGAGTAGAGTATTATGGTCCACTGTATCAAATGCTGCACTGAGGTCCAGCAGTACCAGGAGACATGATTCTCCGTCATCTGCTTCGAGGGCGCCGTCCCATATCTTGAGGAGTGCTGTTTCTGTTCCATGGCCTGGGCGGAAGCCTGATTACAGCGGATCTAGGAGCTTGTGTGTATCCAGGTGGCATTGTATCTGTTGAACTACCGCTTTCTCCATGATCTTGGAGATGGTGTTGAGGCTTGTAATCGGCCTGCGATTGTTTGGGTCCTGAGGGTCAAGGTTACGTTTCTTTAGCAGGGGTTTGACGATCCCTTGTTTGAGGGCGCCCGGAACAATCCCTTGTTTAAACGACTGATTTATGAGGTGGGTTATGGTGGGAGCCACGATGTCTGAGCATTCTTTCAGGAGTTTTGTGGGGATGATGTCAATTGGTGATGTACTGTCTCGAAGGTTTTTGACTATGTTTTTAGTGAGGTCAGTGGTAATTGGGGTCCGCAAAAACTTCGGCAGTTGTGGGATGTTGGTGTAGATATCATCTTTTTGCTTTTGTTGACTGTGGTTGGCTGTTTTTTTTCTGATGAATTGTTTTCCTGATGGTTTCGATTTTGTTGATGAAAAAATTTGATAATTCATTGCAGAAATCTTGGGTTTTCGTTTGCTGGGGGCTCTAAGCATACCGGGTTCATCGATTGAGTGCCTATTTTAAAAAGTTCCCGAGGGCGGTTTAAGGCCGTTGAGATTGCCTTTGAGAAATTATCCATTTTAGCTTTGAAGATTGTTTTGCGATAATTCACCATGAGTCCTTTGTAGTTTTGTGTGGTTTTCCTTGGTGAGATTTCTTCTTGTATTGTGAGTTCATACTGTACCATGAAAGTCCTCAGTGCCTCAATCCAACTTTATATACTCTATCAGAAAGTAAAGGGAAATCTCTTTCGTGAGGAAAACAAAATAAAATTCTCATGGAGGTTCTACCTCTTCCTTATTCTTTTAGAAAATGTTTGTCGTCCACATTTGGAGGACTTGCTTGTCTGCACCTGATCGGATTTTGGTGTAGAATGTTTGTGCTCCTACATATCCTATTTCACTTGCCCATCTGTAAGGATGCAGAGCTGTTATTATTGCACTGCCCTGTCCATGGTCTATTTTCTTATTAACAGAAACGGACCCCTATTTGTTGCTTGCAGCTAAGCGAACCATGGCCAAGGCCTGGAAGGAACTCACAATCTCATTTGCAGTAGTGACAGACTGTTTGTCCAAAATGATGATGAACAAGAAGATGGCCAGCATCTTGCATGATTCCTATTCTAAGTTACTAAATATATGGGAATCTTGGCTATCTTACACTTTCCCCACATTACCCCCCTCATTACTCCCCAGTCAGTTATGGTACGTTGTGGGCCCCCCAATCCCCTGGCCTTTTTTTTTTTTTTTTTTTTTTTTTTTTTATTATTTATTTCTATTTTTTTTTATTTCTCTTTTTTTTTCCTTTCTGGTTTCTTAGTACTTCCCCCACATTTTTTTTTTTTTTTTTATATACCTGTGTCTTTTGATTCAGTCCGTTTTAATCCATTGATTCAAATTGTTCAAGCTCCATCCTTCTATGGTGTTTGAAGGTGTAGGTGATTATCAATTCTTTATGACTGTATGGGACCCCCTGCGTGGATGACTCTCACATTGTTTTTCCATTTTGATTTTCATTAATAAATTTAGTGTACCAGAAATGTGGGTTTTTAAAAAAAAATTTTAAGCTCTACTCTGATTTGAGCATTTTCCTTCTACATTTTTGTCTGACACCATCAAAAGTAAGTAAGGATAGGTCAACTAGGTGGTGACACATGCAGCAATTTAAAAAAAAAAACGGACAAAGTTTTAACCCTTCCACTTCAATCTAAAACTTGGGGAAAAATTGAACTGTATTTTAACACTGAAATTCTCTTTAATTGGCATGACATCTAAAAGCATGGTTTAATGGTGTTCTTGCACTTACATTGCCTGTTCCTTGACTGTCAAGTCAATTGGTTTTGTTGGAAGAAACCTATTTAATATCAGTAATGCTATATGATATGGTATGAATAGAATCTTCAGAAAGTTAAATCTTGCAAGTCGGAACATCTTGAGCTTGAGAAATAACTCTTAAAATTCTGGAGGTCTGAGTGATGCAGTCTGGTGTATAAGCCCGAGGATAAAGGAATTGGATTTACATAGCGGTGTTCTTTGAAATCGACATTTTCAGGCACTAAGAGTTTTATCTACACAGGCAGAGTTATAAGGTATGAGACAAGATAATCTTACCCTTGATTGGATAACCATCATTGCTGTCTCCTAATTTCTTCTTATTATCAGAAATAGACAGGCACTTATTTGGTTGATTTCCTAATTTTCAAGTAAATGATGTTTAATGAAGCTCCGTTGTCATTTCTCAGCCTTTTGCATGAAAAATTAAGGTTGAAATTTTTATTTTGAAATATTTTTCCATGCTTCCAAAACAGTTTCTGCACATAAATGGGGAAAAAAATTACAAGTGTTAAAAGCATTGTACGCTCTCAAAAGTTGTTTTAACTATGTATTTGTGCAGTTCAATTCAATTTGTGATTCTTGTTTGCTTTGCCTTATTATGATAGGCTCACATGTTATGAATGCAGTTTATAGCGTCATGGCTGATCACTTGTCTTATGTCCCATGTATTCATCTGCCCAGCTTGTCCCTACTTGCATAAAGGACAGGCAACTTCTTGTTCCGGATCACACAGCGTCCAGTCCATGCCTCACCATTTCTTTGTATTGTGCCTCAAATGTGGGAGTTCTAATGTGATGAAATGCATATATTCTCTTTATGGCTCTGCCTGTTTGTGTCTAATATACAGTGCCTTGAAAAAGTATTTATGCCTCTTGAAATTTTCCACATTTTGTCATGTTACAACCAAAAACGTAAATGGATTTGATTGGGGAACCTTGGCACCCCAGATGTTTTGGAACTACATTTTCCATGATGCTCATGCACTCTGCAGTGTAGTTGAGTATCATGGGAATAGTAGTCCCAAAACATCTGGGGTGCCAAGGTTCACTATCACTGTGATAGACCAACACGAAGTGGCACATACGGTAATTGTGAAGTGGAAGGAAAATGATAAATGCTTTTCAAAATCTTTACAAATATCTAAAAAGTGTAGCGTGCATTTATATTCAGCCCCCTGAGTCAACACTTTGTAGAACCACCTTTCACTGCAATTACAGCTACAAGTCTTTTTGGGTATGTGTCTACCTGATTTGCACAGAGAGAGTGACATTTTTGCCCATTCTTTGCAAAATAGCTCAAGCTCTGTCAAATTGGATGGAGAGTGTCTGTGAACAGCAATTTTCAAGCCTTGTCACAGATTCTCAATTGGATTTAGGTCTGGACTTTGACTGGGCTATTCTAACACATGATTATGCTTTGATCTAAACCATTCCATTGTAGCTCTGGCTGTATGTTTAGGGCCGATGTCCTGTTGGAAGGTGAACCTCCGCTCCAGTTTCAAGTCTTTTGCAGACTCTAATGCCACGTACACACGATCGGAATTCCGGCCAGAAAAAGACAGATGAGAGCTTTTCATCTTAAAATGCGACCATGTGTATGCTCTATCGCAATTTAGCTGTCCGAATTCCCGCCGGACAAAAATTGATAGCATGTTTCAATTTTCACAGACGGAAAAACTTTTTATCGGTAATTCCGATCTTGTGTATGCAATTCCGGCACGCCAAAAAATTACGCATGCTCAGATTCAACTACGAGACAGAAGCTATTGGCTACTGGCTATTTAACTTCCTTTTTCTAGTCGCGTCGTACGTCGCCGCGTTATAAAATCGGAATTTGGTGTGAACGTGTGTAGGCAAGACAGCTTGAGCTGAATTCTGTCGGAATTTCGCCGGGAAAACCATCTGAGCTTTTTCCAACGAGAATTCCGATCGTGTGTACGCGGCATAACAGGTTTTCTTTTAAGATTGCCGTGTATTTGGCTCCATCCATCTTCCCATCAACTCTGACCAGCTTCCCTGTCCCTGCTGATGAAGAGCATCCCCACAACATGATGCTGCCACCAGACATGTTTCACGGCGGGACTAGTGTGTCCCACCAGACATGTTTCACGGCGGGACTAGTGTGTCCCTACTCTAGATGTGCCATGTTCATTTTTTTTTATTTTTTTTTTAAGGCTGCATTCACACCTGAGTTTTTTTTCCAGCTCATAAAACGCTTGAAAAAAACGCCTGAAAAACACCCAACAAGCAAAATCCCATTCATTTCAATAACACCTGTTCACATGTGAACTTTTTGTCGCCTGAGGCAAAATGCCTGAACAACGCCCTTGGCTCAAAAAAGAACATGAGCTTCTTTGGGGCAGATTACAGGTGTTTTTTCTGCCTTTTACATTGGTGACCTGAACAAAATCGTGGTAAAAACTCAACTTTTAAAATGCTCAGGTGTGAATGCAGCCTGATTCTTTGAATATTTATGTTGGTGCAGCTGTTCTAGCTTTATAATTATTTGCATACCAGCGCTTAAGTATTTCACATATACGATGTTTGCAGTTGTGCTATTTTTGGATGATGGATTGAACAGTGCTCCGTGAGATGTTCAAGGCTTGGGATACTTTTTGTATAACCTAACCCTGCTTTAAATTTCTCCACAACTTTATCCCTGACCTATCTAGTGTGTTCCCTAGTGTTCCTGATGCTGTTTGTTCACAAAGGCTCTCTAACAAACCTATGTTCACAGAACAGCTGTATTTATGCTGAGATTAAAGAGGGAGTCCACCCGAATTTTTTTTTTATTAAAAGCCAGCAGCTATAAATACTACAGCTGCTGACTTTTAATAAATGGACACTCACCTGTACCAGGGTCCAGTGATGTCGGCAGCCGAGGCCAATCGATCTCTCGGCTGCTGCCTCCGCCATTCTCGGTGAGGGAATCATGAAGTGAAGCGCTGCAGCTTCACTTCCCGGTTCCCTACTGCGCATGTGCGAGTCACGCAGCGCAATGGGAATGGTCCGCGCTGTCTCTGGGACCCGTGTGTGTCCCAACAGACAGTTCGGCGGGACAGGAAGAAGCATAGTCTCCCGTGGGAGTCTATGCCCGGAAGTGGGTGAAAATACCTGTCTTAGACAGGTATCTGCACCCCCCTCCCCCCTGAAAGGTGCCAACTGTGGCACCGGAGGGGGGGAGGGTTCCAATGAGTGGAAGTTCCACTTTAGGGTGGAATTTCGCTTTAAATTACACACATGTGAACACTATTTACTAATTGGGTGACTTCTGAAGGCAAATGGTTCCACTGATTTTAGTTAGGGGTATCAGAGCAAAGGGGCTGAGTACAATTGCATGCCACACTTTTTAGATATTTAATTGTATACGATTTTAAAAACCATTTATCATTTTCTTCGCAAGAGCTCTCAGTCGCTGGGTTTCAGGAAGGATTGTATTGCCTTTAACCCTTTTCCCGCCAGAGCTGTTTTTTACTTAAAATATTTATTTTAGCTCTTCTTCTTCTTCGCCTTCTTCTTCTTCTTCGCCTTCTTCTTCGCCTTCTTCTTCTTCTTCGCCTTCTTCTTCTTCTTCTTCGCCTTCTTCTTCTTCTTCTTCGCCTTCTTCTTCTTCTTCTTCGCCTTCTTCGCCTTCTTCTTCGCCTTCTTCTTCTTCTTCTTCGCCTTCTTCTTCGCCTTCTTCTTCTTCTTCGCCTTCTTCTTCTTCTTCGCCTTCTTCTTCTTCTTCGCCTTCTTCTTCTTCTTCGCCTTCTTCTTCTTCTTCGCCTTCTTCTTCTTCGCCTGAAGATTACATAAAACGTTTACCCAGTTTTTGATAAAATATAAAAGATGAGGTTGTGCCGAATAAATATATACCCAACATGTCAAACCTTAAACTTGCATGAAACAATGGCAAACTTTAATACTCTACACTGTATTATCTATGGGCTACACATTAAAAGTCCCTGCAGATACTCAGTTTAGAGCTAACCACAAATAATGTACCTAGAATTATTTCTCTCACAGCGACATACGCTGCAATGCGCAACGTGTAGTGTAATTAATATTTTTTGTGAGTAGGTGCTCCCGACGCATGCGTTCACATTCGTGTATGTGGGGGGTTCAAATTTCTTTGGGGGATGAGTACTTTTTCACTTTCATTTTTTACACTTTTTATTTTATTTTTTTATAGTGTGTGTGTGTGTTTGTGTGTGTGTGTATTATACAGTGGGGAAAATAATTATTCGGTCCCTTGATTTTGTAAGTTTGCCTACTTACAAAGAAATGAAGGGCCTATAATTTTTATCATAGGTGTATTTTAAATGACAGACCGAATCTAAACCAAAAATCGAAAAAAAAAAAAAAACACGTTATACAAATGTTCTTAATTTGAGTTGCAGTTCAGTGCGTAAAATAAGGCCGCGTACACACGGGCGGACTGTTCGCCCAACCTTGTCCGCTGAACAGTGTTTGGGCGGACAGTCCGCCCGTGTGTGGGCTTTCAGCGGACAGTTTCAGCGGACAGTTGGACGGACAAAGTCTTTCGGAAATTCCGAAAAACTGTCCGCTGAAACTGTGTTTGAGCGAACAGTCCGCCCGTGTGTGGGCCTGTCCGCTGTACTTTCGAAATGAGCGGACTGTTCCCGCTCGGAAAGTCCGCCCATTTCGAGCGCGTGTACAGGTAGGCGGGGCCCGCGAAGGAGACGTCGCGGGCTCCGCCGCCTGGAATGGGCTTAAAGGGGAACCCCAACGCCGAAAAAAATCGGCGTGGGGGTCCCCCCAAAGTCCACACCAGACCCTTGTCCGAGCACGCTACCCGGCCGGCCAGGAAAGGGGGGCGAGCGAGCGCACCCCCCCTCCTGAGCCGTACCAGGCCGCGTGCCCTCAACATGGGGGGGTGCCTTGGGGAAGGGGGGGCCGCGCGGCCCCCCCACCCCAAAGCACCTTGTCCCCATGTTGATGAGGACAAGGGCCTCTTCCCGACAACCCTGGCCGTTGGTTGTCGGGGTCTGCGGGCGGGGGGCTTATCGGAATCCGGGAGCCCCCTTTAAGAAGGGGGCCCCCGGATACCGGCCCCCCACCCTATGTGAATGAGTATGGGGTACAATGTACCCCTACCCATTCACCTGTGAAATAAAGTACAAAAAAAACACAACACAGGGAAAAAATATTTTGTTGCACAGCTCCGGGGGTCTTCCGTCTTCGGGGGTCTTCTCGCCGGACTCCTCCGCTATCTGTGTGTAGCTCTTTTACTAGCGGAGGAGTCCGGCTTTCTTCCTCCCCGCCGCCGGCCTCTTCTCCCGACTTCGGGGGTCTTGTCCCCCTCTTCGGTTCTTCTGCCGGGCCACCGCGCCTTCTTGTAGCTCTTTTACAGGCGGTGGCCCGGTCTTCTGTCGCCGCTGCCTTCCGTTCTTCTGTCGCCGCCTTCGGTTCTTCTGCCGGGCCACCGCGCCTTCTTGTAGCTCTTTTACAGGCGGTGGCCCGGTCTTCTGTCGTCGCCGCCGCCGCCTTCCGTTCTTGTTGTTCTTCTTGTTCTTCTTCTTCTTCTCCAGGAGATGTTGACTCGACGAGCTCTCCGGCCGGAATGCCAGAGCCGCGCTGTGCGGTCACTTATATAGTGACAATGGGGCGGTGTCACATGGTATATGTCACATGGGTTGGTCACATGGGTTGATGTCACATGGGGACTATGACATCGTAAGGGGGCGGGGTCACCATGTGACCAACCCATGTGACATATACCATGTGACACCGCCCCATTGTCACTATATAAGTGACCGCACAGCGCGGCTCTGGCATTCCGGCCGGAGAGCTCGTCGAGTCAACATCTCCAGGAGAAGAAGAAGAAGAACAAGAAGAACAACAAGAACGGAAGGCGGCGGCGGCGACAGAAGACCGGGCCACCGCCTGTAAAAGAGCTACAAGAAGGCGCGGTGGCCCGGCAGAAGAACCGAAGGCGGCGACAGAAGAACGGAAGGCAGCGGCGACAGAAGACCGGGCCACCGCCTGCAAAAGAGCTACAAGAAGGCGCGGTGGCCCGGCAGAAGAACCGAAGAGGGGGACAAGACCCCCGAAGTCGGGAGAAGAGGCCGGCGGCGGGGAGGAAGAAAGCCGGACTCCTCCGCTAGTAAAAGAGCTACACACAGATAGCGGAGGAGTCCGGCGAGAAGACCCCCGAAGACGGAAGACCCCCGGAGCTGTGCAATAAAATATTTTTTCCCTGTGTTGTGTTTTTTTTTGTACTTTATTTCACAGGTGAATGGGTAGGGGTACATTGTACCCCATACTCATTCACATAGGGTGGGGGGCCGGTATCCGGGGGCCCCCTTCTTAAAGGGGGCTCCCGGATTCCGATAAGCCCCCCGCCCGCAGACCCCGACAACCAACGGCCAGGGTTGTCGGGAAGAGGCCCTTGTCCTCATCAACATGGGGACAAGGTGCTTTGGGGTGGGGGGGCCGCGCGGCCCCCCCCTTCCCCAAGGCACCCCCCCATGTTGAGGGCACGCGGCCTGGTACGGCTCAGGAGGGGGGGCGCGCTCGCTCGCCCCCCTTTCCTGGCCGGCCGGGTAGCGTGCTCGGACAAGGGTCTGGTGTGGACTTTGGGGGAACCCCCACGCTGATTTTTTTCGGCGTTGGGGTTCCCCTTTAAGCCCATTCCAGGCGGCGGAGCCCGCGACGTCTCCTTCGCGGGCCCCGCCTACCTGTACACGCGCTCGAAATGGGCGGATTTGCCTCCTCCTTACGTGGGCGAGTCCGTTCATTTCAAAAGTTGAGCGAACTGTTTGCCCAACCTTGTTCGTCAAACAGTCCGCTCGTGTGTGGGCAAGTCCGCTCATGCAAATTTTGAGCGGACTGTTTGCCGAAACTGTTTGACGAACAAGGTTGGGCAAACAGTCCGTGCGTGTGTACGCGGCCTAAGTGTTTGATCCCTAAGCAAAACATGACTTAGTACTTGGTGCAGAAACCCTTGTTGGCAAGCAAGGTAAGATGTTCTGTAGTTGGTTACCAGGTTTGCACACGTTTCTGAAGGGATTTTGGTTCACTTTTCTTTACAGATCTTCTCTAACTCCTTAAGGTTTGTTGGCTGTCGCTTGGCAACTTGAAGTTTCAGCTCCCTCCATAAATCTTCTAAAGGGTTAAGGTCTGGAGACTGGCTAGGCCTACTCCATGACCTTAATGTGCATCTTCTTGAGACACACTCCTTTGTTGCCTTGTCAGTATGTGTTGGGTCATTGTCATGTTGGAAGACCCATCCATGACCCACCTTCAGTGTTCTGGCTGAGGGAAGAAGGTTCTCATCTAGGATTTTACAATACATGGCCTCAGCCATTGGCCCCTCAATGCAGCAAAGTCGCCGCGTACCTTTTAGCAGAGAAACCGCCCCAAAGCATAATGTTTCGACCTCTGTGCTTGACTGTAGGGATGGTGTTCTTGGGGTCATATTTGGCAGTTTTCTTCTTCCAAACACGGCAAGTCGAGTTAATGATAAAGAGCAAAATTTTGGTCTTGTGCTTCTCTGAATCATTTAGACGTTCATTGGCAAACTTCAGATGGGCCTGTACATATGGCTTTAGGAGGGGGACCTTGCAGGTGCTGCAGGATTTCAATCCATCGCGGTGTATTGTTACCAATGGTTTTCTGTTGACTGAGGTCCCAACTGCCTTGGGATCATTCACAAGCCTCTCCTGTGTCGTTCTGGGCTGATCATCCTTACCCCATGAGACAAAAACTTGCATAGAGCTCCAGACCGAGGGCGATTGATGGTTATTTTGTATGTATTCCATTTGTAAAAAATGGCTCCAACAGTTGTCTCCTCCTCACCAAGGTTCTTGCTGATGGTCTTGTAGCCCATTCCAGCCTTGTGCAGGTCTACAATCTTGTCCCTGACGTCCTTTGACAGCTCTTTGGTCTTGCCCATGGTGGTAATGTTTGTGAGATGATGGTGAGAGGTTCTGTGGACATGTGTCTTTATACACATAACGAATTGTCGTTCTGTGTACCACATGAGCACATACTGTAGCCAGTCTGTGGGAGCCAAAATTATTGGCTGGTAAGGGATCAAATACACTTATTTTACTCGCTGAACTGCAACACAATTTATAACATTTGTATCCCGTGTTTTTTTTTTTTTTTCTAGATTCTTGGTTTGATATTCTGTCTCTATCATTTAAAACACAATTATGATACCCATTATAGACCCTGCTTTTCTTTGTAAGTGGGCAAACTTACAATGTTTGCAGGGGATCAAATAATAATTTCCCCCCCCCACTGTGTGTGTATGTGTGTGTATATAATATAATATAATATAATATATATATATATATATATATATATATATATATATATATATATATATATATATATATATATATATATATATATATATATAATTATTTACTGTTTATGTTACAAAAATTTCCCAATGTGATACATTTTTGGGTGACCATTTCTTTCTAATGAGACATCAGGGGTCTAAAAGACCCTTGATGTCTCACCTGTCCACCAGTGAAGCTAATGGAATTCAGATTGTGTTCCAACTTTTTCTCCAGCCATACTGGTAGTCACCAGGGTGTGTGAAGCTGTCTATCTGACAGTCAACAGTGAGATTGTCATATTTACATATACTCCCAGTAGCTGCAGCTTCCGGGAGTGTGCATGTGAAACGTCGAACCACTGACCTAGTATTTTACAATGGAGAGGGTGAAATGGTTAAAGCAATTCGTTACCTTCAGTCTTGCACAGTTGTACAGGCTCCTGCTTACTCTGATTTCATTGTCCAAGAGAGCCCACATCCTTTCCTGGCTTGAGAATATCCCAACATCTAACCGTTTCCTTCTTGGACCCCTTCCACACTGGGGCGTTTTTCAGTCGCTTTTGGGCTAAAAATGGCGCCTGAAAAAAAGCCTCCCCTGCAGTCCCAGTGTGAAAGCCCGAGTGCTTTCACACTGGGGTGATGTGCTGGCAGGACATGAAAGTCCTGCAAGCAGCATCTTTGGGGCAGTGAAGGAATGAAATGAATGGGCACCGCTGCCGAAGTGCCTGCAAAGCACTTTGGCAGCGGCGCTACCCAATCGCATTTAATCCTTTATTCAGCCGCTGGAGGGGGTTAAAGGCACCCTGCTAGTGGCCGAATAGTGCTGCTAAAATAACGGTAAGGTGCTGCTAAAACTAGCAACGTTTTTCCATCAGCACCCGCCCACCCCAGTGTGAAAGCAGCTTTTGTATTACTGTCCCTGCCCCACCTCTTTTTTTTATTAATTGAATTTCAGTTTTTATTCATGGTGGCTCCGCATCCCATGTGGGTGTTATCTAGGGCAGACTAACGTGCAAATGAAGCCTTCCAAAGAATGCCCACTCCTCCCGACTGACATCCACTTTAATTTTAATATTTTCAAAATTCCTCCCAAAAACCATCCCACTGCTGTCATCAGGGCTGAGGACTCTTGAGAGAATTACTAATACATGGTGGTAGAGTCTTTTCAGGAAGTTATGTACAATACCCTGCTGGCCTCTCCCACCAGCCATAATCTGCGGCTTTGCGTAGAGAAGCACAGCAACCTGGTGGTTATGTTACTGGATCTAAAAAAAAAAAAAAAAAAAAAAGTATGTAGTAAAACTGTAAAAGGAAAACAGAGGGCGCACCAGCCTTAAGCATTACCTTAGCAACACTTTAATATATAAAGGATAAAAAATTCATACTTGCAAACGTTTATTGATTCAAGCATACAATGTACGGTCCATCAATTGCATCATCTAGCAAGATCAGCTGGCCAGTAACAATAGTGGGATGTGTAGTCCAAAAAATAACTGACTCGTTTCGAGGGTGTCCCTTCTTCATAGTGCTGGAGAGGGGGGACACCCTTGAAACGCGTTAGAACCTTTTGGACATAAATTAAGCAGCATATGGTTAATATCACTTTAATTATTAAAACTTCAGACCATTTGCTTTTTTTAGAATACTATACACAAGTAAATGCGCAAAAACGGGGTCAAAGATTTTTCCCAATGTCCACCAGTCTCTCGCCAATTAAAACCAAAAATCCAATTTTATGAATGAGAGTCCATATTATGTTAAGATCCGTATGATTATGAATATAAAAGCTACTGTCGTGTAGAACAAAGGAAAGCATTTAAAGAGGAAGTAAACCCTGATGGGTTTACTTCCTCTTTTTTTCCCTGCAAAGGTAAAGCATAATGGACTACTATGCATCGCATAGTAGTCCATTATGTGTCACTTACCTGACACAGGAGCCAGCGAAGTCGCCGCTGTCCCCTGTAGTCCGCCGCATCCATCTTGCTGGTGGCGTCTCGCAGCTCCGACGAATGACAGCGGCGAAGCCGCGATGACGTCACTCCCGCGCATGCGCACGGGAGTCGCGTCTCACAGCTCCGCCACTGCCATTCGGCGAAGCCGCGATGACGTCACTCCCGCGCATGGGCACGGGAGTCGACAAATTAGGCAAATCCATTCTTGGACTTGCCGCATTTAGTGCGCCTGCGCATGCGCCGTAGACAGCGGTGCCCATTTTCGGGCAAATATCTCCTAAACCATATAGGTTTAGGAGATATTGCTTGGACCTACAGGTAAGCCTTAATCTAGGCTTACCTGTAGGTCAAAGTGGTTTGAAAGGGTTTACTTCCTCTTTAAAACCTCATGATGTCATCTCTCTCCGCCGGCGCTCCAGACTTCGCTCTGCTTTGAACTGCGCTCCACGGCCGGCGTCTGTGCCACTTCCTGGCCACTAGCAGCTACAGCTCCTCAGCTTGACGGACTATCAGATGACCACATACATGCTCAGCTTTTAAAGTGACTGAATGCTCATAGATCACATCCAAAATGTGAGTTGCCTGTATTAAATACATTTTTATAATTAAAGTGTGTTATCTCTACACCCAGAGGCGCCTCTTCCTTTGCTTTTTTTTTTTTTGCTTTTTTTTTTAGAAGAAGTAGAAGACCACATGGGTTCCATTGTCACCAACTTAACTATAAGGATCTGTAGTCTACTGGTTGATGCAAAGTTTTCAATGTCAGAAGGGCTTATTTTCATTCAGATTTTTGAGCTTATTGTAAATTTTGGGGCAAAATGGGGCAGAATTGAGGAATCTGTTAGAATTTTTTCCTTAAGCCCTCTGGTTGAAATAAACAATCTATTAGTGTGTGTTGAGCATTATGGGGTTCCCTCTAATGTCAAGTATTGGGTGAGAGACATCTGTTTTATATAGAAGAGTGAAATAATTCTGAAAGTTGAATTTGGATTAGTCAGGTTTCAGAAAAATGACAAAATCCCATCTTCAGAATAATCTTCTGAAAACAAAGTTGATGTCCTTCTTTTTAAACAAATTCATAGCTTGGCATGTCTCCTCCATCTCTTTATCCTTGTAATACATTAGAATAGGAGTGTCCAACTCTAATGCCCCATACACACAGTCGGACATTCCGACCACAAAATCCGTCTGATTTTTTTCAGACGGATTTTGGCTGAAACTTGTGATGCATACACACGGTTGGACAAAGTTGTTGGAAAATCTGATCGTTCGGAACGAGATGAGGTTAGTTGCGTAAAACGGGACTACGCAGAGGCTAGTAGCCAATAGCTTTGGTCTCGTAATTTAATCTGAGCATGCTTGGTACATTGTCCATCGCAACTCTCTACAAACGATCGTAAAAAGTCAGCTCGGATTTTGTTGTCTCAAACATTTTCCGTCTCGCAAAAAGTCCAATAGAGCCCACACACAATCGGATTTCCCGACAACATAATCCGATTGGACCTTTTCCGTCTGATTTCCGACCGTGTTTATGGGGCATAATAGTTTGCGGGCTGCATCAGCATGGTTCTCCTCAAAGGGTCGGTGGTATCTGAAAGTCTAAATGTCTAGAGCACCCCACTTCCCTTACATAAGATGTCAAGAGCCCACCCCCCCACCATCAGAAGTCAAGAGTCTCCAAACCTCCTATATCACAGTGCACCCACTTACCTGCTGCCTGGAAGAAGCGGGGGTAGGAGCTGAGAAACAGGAAGTGCAGGGTCTGGAGGAGGACCCAATTCAGTTGCCTGAGTCTACTGAATGCTGAGATGCACGGAGGCAGAGACGAGTGTGTGTTCTGGCTGTGTAGAGAGGCACAGGATCCGGAGGAAGAGTTCTGTCCTCCTTTCTGCGGATAGGGGGACAGAGAGGACCCTCTCCCTGGCTGCACTGAAAAAACGCAGGATCTGGCCAAGGAGTTCTGTCCTCCTCTCTGCTGCCGACTGCTGAGACAAGGTGGGGCAGAGATGAAGTGGGTGCCGCAGCTGTAGGAGAGGGGTGAGGGCCAGATGTAATGGCTTTTCTTTCTTCCTCCTTTCTTTCTTCCTCCTTTCTTTCTTCCTCCTTTCTTTCTTCCTCCTTTTCTTTCTTCCTCCCTTTCTTTCTTTCTTTTTCTGAAATCCTGATCGTTTCTTTCTGATGGAATAAAGGAAACGGTCTAATCTTATTGCAGCTGTCAGGAGTACCGCCATGTGTAAGGTGTCTGTGTAACACAATCTGCTATAATCAATATTGAAGTATTGTTTCCAAGACCTTTTGTGATGTGGAATGCATAAAAATTTATTTCTGTGACTTATTGCACTGTCAAGTTTTTATTGCATTGTATGCCATACACTTATGGGACTTTTGTGTAATCTATTGCATACGAAGTACAAAAAGGCTAGTAGCTATAAATTTGGATTGTGCTAAAAACTATTTGTAATGTCAATTATTGCTGGCACTGTACAATTCTACAGGGTGCTAGCAACCAGAACTACCAAGATAGTACCCAAATTCAATTTAAATCTAAAAAGCTGGGCCCATGCACTGCACAGTTGTAAGGCTGACAGTTACAAGCATGACTCCCAAAGGCAGAGGCATGATGGGACTTGCAGTTCCACAACAGCTGGAAGGCCACAGGTTGAGCACATATGCCTTAGCACATGGATATGCAATTAGCGGACCTCCAGCTGTTGCAAAACTACAAGTCCCATCATACCTCTGCCTCTGGGTGTCATGCTTGTGGCTGTCAGTCTTGCTAAGCCTCATGGGACTTGTAGTTCTGCAACAGCTGGAGGTCCGCTAATTGCATATCCCTGCCTTAGCGGATTGTCCTGCATTTCCTGAAGAATTCTCATAATATTCATTGGCGTCTCTTCACACCTGAGTATCATGCTGCTGCTAGTCGCTCAAAGTACTGGGGCTGTTTTGGGGTAAAATCGTGTGGGTTTATCCCATTGACTTCAATTGGCTCATCTGAAAATGCAACACAAGCATTTTTAGCACCTAACAGCTGGTATCCTCCTCCTACCAACCTCAGGCCTATGAACAAAATGGGGCAAGTCAGGAGTGCCCAAGCTGAATGTGGAAATGACCCAAAAGAACCTCCACAAGAACCTCTCCATCCCTAGTAATGGCTAAGACATGAATCATTTTAAGAGGGCTTGGGGGAAAATATGGCATAACGGCCGTGGCTCAGGAGCTCTGATGGAACAAAACACTTGCAGGAAAGCTAAGAAGCAGATAGAAGGACGATGTCTGACATCACAGATAATACTGCCTTTTACTGGCAAATTACAAATGCATGAAGCTTAAAAACCCAAAAATTACAAAAAACAAAAAAAAAAAAACGAAGAAATTAACAAAAACATAAAAATCATGTGAAAACTCAAGTGTGAATGAGGCCTAAAAGAGATTATAATCTGTATGGCCTGATTAATAGTTCCCTCTAATGCCCTGTATACACGGTCAGACTTTCCAACAGAAAATGTGCGATCGGAAATCCGATTGTGTGTGGGCTCCATTGTACTTTTTCAAATTTGAGAGCGGGATCTAAATTTTCCGACAACAAAATCCGATCGTTTAAATTCCGATCGTGTGTAGGCCATTCCGCCGGACAAAGTGCCACGCATGCTCATAATAAATTATAAGACGAAAGCTATTGGCTACTGTCCCTCTTTATAGTCCTGTCGTATGTGGTTTACGTCACCGCGTTCTGAACGATCGGATTTTCCGACAACTTTGTGCGACAGTGTGTATGCAAGACTAGTTTGGGTCAAAATCCATTGGGAAAAAATCTGACAGATTTTGTCATCAGAATGTCCGACCGTGTGTACAGGGCATTATATGTGAGTAGTCTTGTAATATGACATCAATCTCTAATAGTCTCTTATATGTGGTGACTGCATTCTTTTTTTATTTTTTCCTTTATTTTCAGCTGTTGATAATCCCTGTAAAGTTTCTGTATTTTTCAGCTTTCTCTAACAGATCAAACTGTCTGGACAAAGAGGGTTGAGATAAATTTACCACTGATGGGGGTGCTTGCAATGAATGAAAAAATCAGTTTTGCCGTAACTGCTTATAAAGTATTAGCTGGAGTTGAGCTTCAATTTGTTAAGCTTATTACACACCAGTAGTTGTATTTAGTTCAACCCAGCAGGACTGAATGAAAACAAAACTGACAGCTGAGGAGGAGCAACTGTACTAACTATGCGACATTAGTACAGTGACCTCCCCTTCTGTGCTATTGTGTTCTGACAGTGGGACAGCCCCCACCAGAACACTCTGGTCAGTGATCTCAGCCAGTCTCGGGTGCTGATCAGCAGGCCTTTTTTCGATCATGAGCCTTCAACAGAATGCACGGGCCAAAAGGGTCCTTTTGGGATAACGTTTTATGTAAATCCTGAGCAGTGTAAGCACACCTGTCAGTGGTAAACGATTTGACTGATCCCTGTAACTGATAGAAGATTGGTTGTTCTTTTGAAAAAAAAAAAAGACTTACTGGCCAGATCACCATACTGTATGCAAATAGAAGAAGAAAAAAAAATGCAGCCATCACATTTTAGAATTGGTGAGCTGCAATATAATGCATGTTTCCATTTGGGGTTTAATACTGCTTAAATTATGAGTATTAACCACATGCCGACCAGCACACAACGATATACGTTGGCACGACTGGGCAAATGGGCATACAGGTACGTCGGCACTGTGGGTATGTGCGCCGCAGCCATGTGCTCCGTGACCACAGGTCCCGCGGACTCTGTCCACTGGTTGCCCGCGATCGTGTCACGGAGTGGAAGAACGGGGAGATGCCTTTTGTAAACAAGACATTTCCCCGTTCTGCCTTGTGACATGAGAGGGATCACTACTCCCTGTCATCGGGAGCAGTGATCACTGTTATGTGAGTAGTAGCTCCCCCCCCCCCAGTTTGAATCAGTCCCTAGGACACACTTAACCCCTTGATCGCCCCTTAGTGTTTAACCCCTTCCCTGCCAGTGTTATTTACACAGTAATCAGTGCATTTTTATAGCATTGATCGCTGTATAAATGACAATGGTCCCAAAATAGTGTCAGAAGTGTCCGATGTGTCCGTCATAATGTCATAGTCACGATAAAAATCGCAGATCGCTGCCATTACTAATAAAAAAAATTAAAAAAATGAATAATAAAAACCCCATAAAACAATCCGCTATTTTGTAGACGCTACAATTTTTGTGCAAACCAATCAATATACACTTATTGCAAAATTTTTTTTTTTTTTTTTTTTAACCAAAAATATGTAGAAGAGTGCATATCGGCCTAAACTGAGGAAAAAATTAATTGGGGGGGGGGGGGGGGATTTACTATAGCAAAAAGTAAAAAATATTGCTTTTTTTTCAAAATTGTCGCTCCTTTTTTTAATTTTTTGTTTATAGCACAAAAAATAAAAACTGCAGAGGTGATCAAATACCACCAAAAGAAAGCTCTATTTGGGAGGGAAAAAATGACGTAAATTTTGTTTGGGTGCAATGTTGCACGATTGCACAATTGTCAGTTAAAGCGACGCAGTGCCGGATCGCAAAAAACGCTCTGGTCAGGAAGGGGGTAAATCCTTCCAAGGCTGAAGTGGTTAAAATTGCACCCAAATATTGTAATGTATTCAGAATTATTTATTTTTTTCCTTTGTGTTATAATTGTTACTGTTTGCTGGTTTTCGTGTTTCTTGCAGCGTAGAAACAGCGCATTGCATGTATTTCTGGAAATTTCCTGAGCTTGGACAAATGTTCGTCTTATTAGGAAGGTAATTGCTGTGGCAGGGCTTTACTGCTGGGTGAAGTGCACATTTAATCCATGTGAGCCTTTATTAAATCATTGCTGGAGAGAAAAAAAGCTGATTAAAAAGAAATCAGAGTGCTATTGTGCTGCTGACAAATGACTTTCTAAGACATGCAGATGTGTAGGTGAGGAAGGTTATCATCTCGGTGGAATGGCGATGAGCCCAGACAATAAGAAAATGTATGTGTCACCTGTGCTTAGCTAAAACCCTCTCTGAATATGTCAAGTCCGAGTCTTTATTACATTGTGAGCTTCCCTATTCCTCCGCCACAACAAGCCCCCAGTTATAGGTGCCCTGTGCCCACTTTACACCTCCAATTACTGAGATGTCATTTACTTTGTGGAAGACGAAACTACATTTCGAATAAAGTGTACCTGTCATAGAAAATGCAAATGCATCTTGCTAGTGAAATCTCTAATTCTATAATATTATTGATTTGTGGACTGAGCTTTTCTAAGACACCCAGGTTGGTTTTAAACCATTCCACCATAGCTTTGTATGTTTTTATCAGGGCTTTTTTTCTCAAACAATAGGTGCTGGAACTCAACCACGACCCCCCAAGACCCCTCCACCTACCCACACGCTCCCAATCACATCAAATGGTGGGTGTGGTCAAATTTCACAAACAGTAGGAGGGTCCTAAAGGGGCATTAAATACCAGGATTGCATTACATACAGAGTGCAGCGTTAAGGGGGGGTTACACACACAATGCAGAGCTGTCACTTGTAAACACAGAAACTGGACTTTTGTGTTTTACAAGTGATTGTGGTGAGCAGCCCCCCCAAGGGTCTGAGCCAAGTTCCCCCTGTAAAAAAAAAAAGCCCTGGTTTTTATACTGATTGTTCTGCTGGATGGTGGTACACCTCTCCAGTCTCTGGTCTTTTTTAGACGACTTCCTCTAAAATTGTTCTAGATTTGAACCATTCATCTTTCCTTTAATCTAGTCTTTGCAGCATCCCAAGCATCCCAGCAACAGGTTGCTGTCACGACCATCCTCCACCGTGGAAATTGTGTCCTCCGGGTAATGTGGAGTATTGGCTTTATACCATCTGTATGGAGTTAATTGTCCTCTGGAGGAAGCACTGGGTAGTGTCGTTGGCTGCGACAGAGGAAGGAGTAGAAAGAGAGCGCAGATGTGAGTATAAGAGGGTCAGAGACCTGCATGGGCAAGACAGTTTTTTGTAGTTTTGGATGGCATATGGAAGGATTAAAACCCCTGGCAGTTAATTACTTTTGTGGTCTGTGTTGCGTCTGAGAAATTTCCCTTCACTTCCAATTCCAGAGACACAGCAAGAAGTTACTGTGGGTATAGAAAAGAAAAAAAAGAAAATAATCACTTTTTGTTGCTTTGCAGCCTAAAATGAAGACAGACACCTTTTTTTTTTTTTTTTTTTTTTTATCCAGTTGTATTTTCTAGTGTAAATTATAACCTCCAAGTGAAAGATATAACACCAACATGTCAAAAAAATAAAACAAAACTCAAAAACAGAATCGTTGAGTTGGAAAAAGGATCACCCCCTTATGTCAGTATTTTGTTGGACTACCTTTTGCTTTAATTCCAGCCTTAAGACCCCATTCACACCTGAGCGTTTTGTAGCTTGACGCCTGAAGCTACAAAACGCTGGAGGGGAAAAAATCCATTATTCTCAATGGAGATGGTTCACATCTCCACTCCAAGTCGCCTGAAGCCCTACGCCTGAAGCTCAAACAAGTTCCGGACCCTTTTTTGTCGTGCGAATCTGGCTGATTTGGGCATTTTTCTTCTTTTAACATTGGTGACCTTTTGCCCTGCACAAATTTGCGACAAAACGCGGTAAAAAACGCAGCGAATCGCGGTAAAAAACGCCGCAAAAAACGCTTGAAAAAGCTACGCTCAGGTGTGAATGCAGCCTTAGTCTGTTGGGATATGTCTCTACTAACTTTGCACATCTAGACATTGCAATATTTGCCCACTCTTCTTTGCAGAACTGCTCAAGTTCAGTTAAATTTGATGGTGACCGTTTTGTGGACTGCAGTCTTCAAATTATTCCACAGATTTTCAATATGGTTTAAAGTGGTTGTTAAGCCACTGTCATATCTTCATATCATCCTCTGTGTTTCCTAAACCTATGCTGTCTCATCTGACAACAACACCTTTCTTTTTCCATGTGGCCTCAGACTCTTCAAGGTGCATTTAAGGTGGTTGGGTGAGACTAAAATTGAATTATTTGGCCTCAACACCAAACAAGGTGTCCGGCAGAAATCCAATACAGCTCATTATCCAAATAACATTCCTACAGTAAAGCGTATATATATATATATATATATATATATATATATATATATATATATATATATATATATATATATATACAGTAAAGCATGAAGGTGGTAATATCCTGTTATGGGGGTGTTTCTCTGCAGCAGGGGCTGGAGCAATTGTCAGGATAGAAGGAAAAATGGATGGGGCAAAATGCCATCAAATTCTTGAGGAAAATCTGCCGCCTTTTGCCAGAAAGTTGTCAATGGGAAGAAGGTTTACCTTCCAAAATGACAATGACCCAAAGCACACTGGAAGATTTCCTCCTACCCTCTGTATTGGGGGGGAAAAATGTAACATTTTGGATTTCCCCTCACTTTGGTTGCTGAAATAGATGGGTGACTCAGTAGTGGAAAAAAAATGAGGCTAGTGCAGCACATATATCATAAGACAAAATCGCATTGAGTATTCGCCATGTCCTTGTATAGCTTTTCTCAACCTTTTTACCCTGAAGGAATCCTTGAAATAAAAAGTTGAAATGTAAAAACTAGCCTTGCAGTGGGGTTGACCGTGCACTGAAAAGGCAAATTTTTTGCTTTGGGAACCATTAAAAAGTAGTTTTACTTTACTTATCCCTCGGTCCTGCAGGCTCCTCCTTTTTTGTGTAAGCGGTCCTTTGAAGTTGCTTCTTTTCTGCACTCAGGAAGATCATCACCGATAGTCCAACATTATTTTGAATAGCACCCTAATGTACCTTCTCAACAGAAGAGCGTTGTAGTACAGCACATATTAACGCAGTGTAACAGTGTGAACCCAGGCTAAAATTGGTTGCCACTGGGAGTAGGACCCTCTTGCAGTGGTAGTCATTGTAGGCAGGAGACCGTTCTGCCATTGGTTGCTGCCTTGCCAATTTCTGGAGGAACACTAGCTCTCCATTGGACTCTGTTTGAGAAAGACTGCCTTAAAGTGGTTCTTCAGTCTCTGAAAAAAAATAAGTCAGCATCTACAAATATCGAAAAATGTGACTTTTAATAAAAGAACACAAACCTGTCCAAGGATCCGGCGCCACCCTCACCTGGGCCAGTTCTTTGGTGGCCTTTGGATCCTCAGAACCGAGAAGCCAGCTTTGACTCCTTGGGGAGTCACACTCGGCTTCCCACTACGGATGCGTGCGCCGTGCTGTGTGGATGGTCCCGCAGCTTCCTGGGGCTTGTGAGGTGTCCCAGGAGGTTGTTATTGGGTGGGAGAACTTCAGTGAAATCACCTAGACCAGGGCTCGACAAAACCCAGGCGCCAGGTCGCATTTGCGACTAGAATTAGTGACCTGGCGCCTGGGGCAGCACAGCTGGGGGTATGCTGTCTCGGCGGACCCCCCCGGCGCGATCGCGTAGGGCCGCGCCGCCGGCGGCCGGTAATTGAGCCCCCGGCTTTGAGGCCTTCTACGATTCTATGGTTCCTTCTGGAATTGGGCGCCATCTTGTGGTGGCCGTTGGAATTACAACCAGCAATGCTAATGGATGTAATGCTAATTCCCCTGCCTGCCAGCCTATCTTCCTTCCCTTTACTCAGAACCCCTAAAAATGATATATATATTTTATTCTAACACCCTAGAGAATAAAATGGTGGTCGTTGCAATACTGTCTATCACACCGTATTTGCACAGTGGACTTACAAGCGCACTTTTTTGGGGAAAAAGTATTTAATAAAAAAAATAAGACAACAGTAAAGTTAGCCCAATTTTTTTTTTTATATTGTGAAAGATAATGTTACGTCGAGTAAATCGATACCCAACATGTCATGCTTCAAAATTGTGCCTGCTCATGGAATGGCGACAAACTTTTACCCTTTAAAATCTCCATAGGCGACGTTTAAAAAAATTCTACAGGTTGCACCTTTTAAGTTACAGAGGAGGTCCAGAATTATTTCTCTCACTCTACCGATCGCAGCGATACCTCACATGTGTGGTTTGAACACTGCTTTCATATATGCATTCGCTTCTGCATGCAAGCTTGGCGGGACAGGGCATGTTTAAAATATTTTTTTTTTATTATTTTAACTTTTATTTTTATTTTTTTCACTGTTCTTTTAAAAAAAAAAAAATTGTCACTTTTATTCCTATTACAAGGAATGTAAAAATCCCTTGTAATAGAAAAAAGCATGACCGGTCCTCTTGTATATGAGATCTGGAGTCAGAGAGACCTCACATCTCATATTTACACTAAAATGCAATTTAAAAAAAATTTGTCATTTGAAAAAAATAAAAAAAATAAAATGTCCCTCTAAGAGCTATGGGCAATGACTTGGAGACAGATGGGGGGCGCTATCTTCCCCTCACTCGTCTCCATGTCAGGCCAGGGACAGGTCCAGATCGCCGTCACCGACCTGGCTACTAACTTTTTTAGCTGGCTCCTAGATTCCAAACAAATTCGTCAACCCCTGACCTAGACGATTCCAGCAGAAGTAGAAGAAAGTACTGGAGAAAACTAGGTACCTGCCCCCCCCCCCTTCCAAAGAAAGATTGTGGCAAATGTGATGGTGGGGGGGGGGGGGGGGCGGTTGGGGCGAGTGGTTGTTCTGACCTAAAGTAGAACTTTTAGGGTTTAATTCTGCTTTAAAGTGATTCTAAAGGCACCTTACCTTAACCGCTTTTAAATGGCGGCGATCAGCGATTGTTATCTTGACTGCGACATTATGGTGGACACTTCGGACATTTTTGACACATTTTTCGGACCATTGTCATTTATACAGCAATCAGTGCTATACGAATGCACTGATTCCTGTGTAAACGACACTGGCAGTGAAGGGGTTAACCACTAGGTGGCAATGTAGGGGTTAAGTGTGTCCTAGGGGTGTGTTGCTAACTGTGGGGGGCGTGGCTGTGTTTCACAGATCACTGATCTCTGTTCCAATCACAGGGAGCAGAGATAAGTGTCACTTGTTGCTAGGCAGAACGGGGAGATGCTGTATACATGGGCATCTCCCCGTTCTTCCTCTCCGTGAGGAGATCACGCTTATCCCCGCGGCGATGGAGTCCGCGGGACGGAGCTTCCTGTGGGTGCGCAGCCAGCGGTGCGTGCGCGTGCCCCCGCCGCCTCTTAAAGGGCAACGTACAGGTACGTGATTTTGCCTGTACGTCCCCTTCTGCCGATGTATATCGGCATAAGGCAGTCGGGAAGCGGTTAAAAATGTATTTTTTATTTTTACACTGTTCCTTTTAAAACCAAATCTGATCACTTATATTGCTGTCACAAGGCATGTAAACAAACCCTTGTGATAGTAATAGGCAATGACAGGTACTCTTTATGGAGAGATCTCTGGTCTAAAAGACCCCAAACCCCTCCTCTGCACTTCAAAGTATTCAAAACGTCAAAATCAGCATCTTTGAATACCTTTTGGATTTTTTTTTTATTTGGCGTTGGCTAGCGAGTAAACCGGAAGTGACGTTGCTACATCAGAGACCCGATTAAAGAGGATTCCTGCTTTGTTTGCGACTCCAGCCATCCGGTGGACGTGCCGGCTGGTCACTCGGGACTCTGAGTGGGATGGGAGAACAGGGCTTAGTGCCAATTTAGCCGCATTGGTTGTTATCACTTGAAAGCCGACTGCTAGCTCTAAAAAACGGTACCGAGGTGATACCTCTGTCTGTAGGCATTACCACAGTATAACCACTTCAACAAAATGACGTACATGATTTTGCATGAAGTGGTTAATGCATTCTATGCATTCTACCCTCTCTCACCTCCCTAAACGCTTACCTGACACTTTCGGGTCAAGTACTTGCCATTGCCAATACTGTGTTCTGATAATTTGCAGTGCAATTTGTGGCAATGCAAAATTAATGGGCACAAATTGCACTGCAAAGAACCATATGCAGTTTGAACAGTAATGCGGTGCAATTCCTGTACAAATCGCATTTGATTTTCCCCACCGCTCCTGTGTGAACCCAAGCTTGTCTTGATGATTTCAACTTGGGTTCACACAGGAGCGGTGCGGACAACCACATGCAATTTGGACAGGAATCGCACCGCATTCCTGTTCAAATTGCATGTGATACTTTGCAGTTGTGCATTCATATGGGTGCAAATCGTAAAGTACCGTAACTGGAGCATTTTCATGAGTATTCATCCCTACCTGACACAAGCTTCATCTAGCATTGTGCCCACCGGCAGCCCTGCTCTGCGCTCTTCCTGGATTCACAGGCTTCGCTGAGAGCAGCAGGGGCCATTGGTTGCTGCTGTCAGTCAAATCTAGTGAGGAGGGAGCAGGGGACGTGGCCAAGCCGTGCTGTGTGAGTCTTTGGACACACACAGCCCAGGTCGAGAGCACGCCCACAGAAGTGCCCCTGTAACAAGCGGCTTGCTATGGGGGGCACTTGGTAAAGAGGAAGAGCCTAGAGTACCGACTGGGGACACCAGGAGAGGAGTTTTGAGGCTGCTCTGTGCAATACTGTTGCATAACGCAGGCAAGTGAGCCTTTACAATCACTTTTATATCTGTGCCAAGAACAAGATGTCACAATAGGGTTTAAAAATAAATAAATCATATTATTGAATCTCCAGCAAGTCAAAATGGTAGCCACAACATTACAGGTATCTGCTTACAAGGTCTTGAGGTAGGTTGTAGTATTATGACTGCAGGAGAAAAATGCTTTACAATTATGTTAAATTTATAGCTTTATTGATTGTAGTTGATTATTGGCCTTGTAAAACGGAGTCTGGGCCAGCTTAATGATTTAATGCTCTATTATTTATGCTTCTCTTAGTGACACAATGCCTCTGCACTTGTTAGGTTGTGTACCCCAGCAGTAGTATGATTTACATTAAATTGCTCGTTTGCTATGCATCATTAAATTTCACAGATATCAAACTACAAATGAGCCCGCTATAGCTGAGCTGCCATCACATACAATGCTAAGAATTCATGATTATAATTAGACTTCGTTTAGCTGTACCCAGCTTTTTCTTCAGTTTGCGTGTAGATTGCATTTTTATAGCTATGCAGATTATGATTTTGATGTAGTGAAGTGCTGTTAATATATATTGGCAGATATATGCAAATACACCTGCTTGATGAAAAAAAAAAAATTTATAACCATTCTCGAGTTTCCACAATCAGTTTCTTCCAAATGCAGCAATAAAAATAGAACCCACGTAAGATATAAATTTAGATCAAGGCTGTTTGGTTGTTATCAAGATACATTTTGAAGCTAATGCAATTCTGTTGCTGTGGTTTTTTAGCAGCAGAAGATATATTTTCAGTAAAATGATACATCCTAACCAATGGGGATATTTAAAGTGTATCTAAACTCTAAAAAAATACTTCTCATATTTGCTGTCTTTTGATCTGTTAAATATACCATTGAAAGTGTTTTGATAGATATAGATAGATATATATATATATATATATATATATATATATATATATATATATATATATATATATATATATATATATATTGCGTTTTTAGTGTAGATGCCTGTAGATCCTGACAGAAACCCAGTGCTGTCCTGTGAAAGCTGCACGCTTGTCTCAAGCAATGTTATCAGGATGTGATTTAGAACTACAGAACACCTTATTCTATGAGGGAGAGGTATTCTGTAATCCTTACAGGCTTGGTGTCATAGGGTGACAACACTTCCCCTGCATAGATAAAATACAGTGAGTGACCATTTATATGGTAGGACTGGAAGTTTGTCACTGGCTGGTGTAGCGGGTACAACGCTGGGGAGACAGAACTTGCTAACCAGCCTGTCCAGACCTACACATCTCGAAGGGTGTAGCATTATGATCTAAAGCCAATTTTTGGATTAAAAAATAAAATCCAAATAAATTATTCAAGGAGCAAACTGTGACGTTTTATTTTATTTTTTATGTACCACATTACCATGTAACTAAAGATTTTTTTGTAATTCCTTTATTTAAAGGAGAAGTCCAGCCTGAGTTCATTTGACTGGGCTTTTCCTATGGGTCACAGGAGTGCAATTCGTTTTGCACTCCTGTGGCCCGTTTCAGCAGAGTGGGCTGAAGTCCGTTCTCTGCTGAGGTCACACCAGGATCAGTCCAGGCGCCGCATCATCCCGATTCCGGAAGTCTGGATCCGCCAGGTACCTGGACTGATAGGCATCTCAGTGAGCCACTGAGACGGCCGCTCCCCGCCCCTCCACGGCTCAGAGCTTCATTGAGCTTGGAGGAGCAGAGCAGGGGAGCTGATGACTGACAGTCAGCAGCTCTCCTATCAGGGAGGTGAGAGAACTGAGCCATCGGTGGTGTTCGATGGCTCGGTTCTCAGTGAAGGGGGACAGATGCAGCATCCACCTAGGTAAATATGATTATGGGATAAAAAAAATCCCATGATTCTCTTTTAACAAAAAGTTGCATTTTCAAACAAGGTGACATGAATAGACACTTGCAAAATCAGTGGTAATGCAATAAGGGCTGCCAGCATCAATGAGCACCCAAGAGATGACCATCTGCAAATCTAGTAACTACCGACAAAAAGCCCCCCATAAAAACATGAAAGTCTCAGAGGTGGCAGGTGGGAGTCTCAACCCGAACAGAGGAAGTGCAGCATAAGACTGCAACTACGTTCAATAGGAAATAGAGACTGGGGTCGTCAGAGGCCCCAGAAGCCATAGTGACCCAGACAGGGCCAACAACCAAATGGACAAATTATAATGGTCGGATATTTATTGAAACTGCAAGCGATATCACCCAACCTCATAAAGGAGGGACATGGAGAGAAGGGAAAATGAGGAAAGAAAGAAGAAACCAGGCAAAGCATTCTCTCTCTTGCCCGGGACCAAGAAATAACCACAGGTCCTAAGGGCTCAGCCCTGGGTTGTGTGATGACCTGCGAATGGGCATCAGTGTATACAAAATATTGCCATGACCTCCCATGTGTCACATAAGATCTCCTTCCTGTTATGTAGGGTAGCTGTTCATTGATTTGGGAAAACCAATGAGACTTTACGTGTGGATTTACAGACCTTTAGCACAAAGGGATACAATCCTTTGCCACGTTTTAACAAATGAATTGTAAGGGAAGCCTTAAATTCTTTTTTAATGGGGACTTCTATGAGGTGCAGCAAGCATACCGACAGGTTGGTTGTACTGAAGGTGATCGATGGAATGTCCTATAGATTGATGGAAGTGCCCTGCCCATAGACTGATGGAAATTCAGATGGTTCCTGCTGAACCCACCAGATTTCCATCTGTCTATGAACAGTCTAGGCATGCTTTCAAAAAAATAAAAAAAGGCCTTTCTTGCCGATTTGCAAACCATTGAACCCTAATAAATGTACAGACATCCATGATCTTTGTATTTCAAATAATCTAACGAATGGTGCATCATTGTAATAAGGAGAATACAGAAGTGCACAGCGGGACAGTAGCTGCAAATACTGAGGCATGTGTCGGTGCAGTGGCAGAGAGCACAGACGGAGGTGGACGTTTGTGCAGTGGCAAGAGGGGTGGGGAAAGAATGGGAATCGAGCGCAGTGGTCGCAGTGTAGATGCTTTGTGTCGGTGTAGTGACAATAAGCATAGAGGCGGACGTTAGGGCAGGAGAGGGTAGAAGAACATTGGGGTCAGGCACAATGGTTATAATGGGGTTGGTGTGCAGGTGTGGTGCATGGAAAGGGCAATGGGTGGTCAACTGTGGTGAAGGGAGGGTGGATATGGGGTGGTATGAAGGTACAGTGGTGGGGCAGTTGCAAAAGCAGTGTGTCCATGAGGAACTGTCAACTGTAACTTTAGTGAATTGTCACACTTTCACTCTAATATGGACTCCTTCCAATGCAGCAGCCATTTTCTAGGAGTCCGACATCCCAATTTCCTTTTCTTTTTCTTTTCAACAGAAGCTTCCAGAAGCCACAATTTCTGTTTCAAACCTCGGCATGAGCCCTCTGAATGATTCAGCTTGAGCTATTGAGTTCTAGCTGCATTCATTAAAATGCAACTTGTAGAAAAGGTACAGTTGTCCTTTTATATAATGAAAGTCCACATTTTGTAAGTTGCAATGTTCCTGTTTCTGTTAAAGTAAAGGTTCATACATGTTGCACAGTGTTTTAAATTGTACGGCAATTTAAAGATCAGTGTTTTCCCCCAAAGGGTAGGGAAAGGGCAAAGTACAATAACTCATACCAACAATGCTAATGCTAGTCACTGAGGAAAAGGATGAAATTTGATTGCCATGAGTTCTACTTTGCATGTAGTCAATGCATGTTGCACTACATTATTTAAGTAGGTTTATGTCATTACTAACATGCAAAAGCTTGACCACATTTGCCCCTTATTCAAACTTTGATGTTTTTACCTTTTAAACAGTTCTCCTTTAAAAGGGTGACCTCAATTTAGACTTTACAGCTAATTTTCTTGAAGAAATTGTGTTTTAATACTCAGGTTACGATGGCAAATGAAACCAGCCACGGTTCACTGAGAACCAAAAGTAGATTCTGACTTTTCCCACTAAAATTTGAGGATCCAATTTTCTTCATGTCACTTCTGTTTCATATTGTGGAGATGATGGTCACTTTTGAGTGAAAACCACTTATGAGATGGTCACACAGTTTTCTACTTAAATGTACATGTATGCATTGCAATGTTTCATCTTCAAACCAATAGGGGATTTCACATTTGTTGCCCATATCGTATTTTGTTGTCTCCAATGGTTTGTACTCTTGCGGGTATAAGAGTAAAGAAAATAAAAGCTCTTGCACATGGGAGGGCTGAGCCAGTTCAGCATAATTGCAGCCGTCTTTCCTTTGTACGGGAAATCCCAGGTGTGACGTATAGTCTGTCATAGACATGAATGACTGTGTGCTGTTGTACGGCGGTGAGTAAACACAAATACAGAATACTGACTACTTTTTTTTTTTTTTGCACACGCCCATATGCTGTACTTGGGTTTTAGCTTGCATTTTAGATGCTTGCTTGCATGAGGTGGTACCTCAGGGCTACACATGGGAGTTTTACTCCCTTCTCGCTTCTTTGTTTCTCACCTCCAACCTTCCCGTGTCTCTGCATAGATTATCAGTTCTCCATTAAGCCTTCTTGGGTCTTCTGGGCCCATGTGTATGGATTTGCCTTCATTCCTGTGGCAGGACATGTTAAAGGATGCTGCATCAACCTGTTCACCATTTCCATACTCAAAGGTGGCATCTTTCATTTCAAAGCTCTGAATGTCTTTATTCAATCTTCTAATGAGCTTTCTCTCACCTCTAGCTTATATGGACATTGGGGGAGATTTACTAAAACTGGAGCATGCAAAATCTGGTGCAGCTATGCATATAAATCAGCTTCCAGGTTTTATTGTCAAAGCTTAATTGAACAAGCTGGAGTTAGAAGCTGATTGGCTAACATGCATAATTGCACCAGATTCTGTGTGCTTCAGTTTTAGTAAATTTACCCATTGTGTACCTGCATGTCCCTCTTACCCCAGTGCATCAACATTCCCTAACTTTTTCTGTGGGGCCCTTGCACTACCAATTTTTAGCTCAACCCCTTGGTGTATCATTGTTGCCTCGGGTGTTTACCAAGTTACTCTTATCACTACTAGCTCTGCTGCGCTCTTGTGCTATCCCCATTGTGGGATACTTAGGTGACTTCTTGAAGAAGCAACATTCAGCGTGGGCTCTGACTGGGAGGTGTCTTGGTAATTGGAGTTTTTTGTCTCCCATTCAGTATCCTGCAGCTTCAAGAGATCTCTCTCTGCAGCATTGGTCTATCCTGCTGTAAAGGGTCATATTATCGTAATTCAATAGGACCACACATTGGAAGGTGGCGTGTATATATATAAACCACCAAGGAAGAACCAAAAGTCTCGCCATGACAAGAGGGGTAGATCACATCCCATCGTGGTCAAATTTTAGCTCTGTCCACCATGTACATTCCAGGTTTGGAAAACACTTTCTCAGCTGGCAACATCTGAACCTGGGGGAATGGTCCCAAAACCCAGAGGTGTCCAGGACAGGTGGAGGAGGATGGATGTGGACCTCCCAGGTTCAACAACAAATGGCTCAATGGGATTACTACACTGTATCTATGCATTTCCTCCCCCTGAAACTTTTTTGTATTCTGCTTCACAGGATCAAGATGTTGGGCGTTCCTATGATTTTCTTTGCTCTTGATTGGCTTAGGTGGATGTGGTACTCCAGTCTAGTAAGACTCATGGTCAATGCTCCATGAGCTCTACCAAATTCTCTAGATCTTCTGTTTTAGGGACCAATTTACTATCTTTCTTCAAGGTTGCTGGCTTTACTAGCATTGTTGTTAAAGTCCAGGTTCTCAGAAACGGGGAATCTCTGAATTTGTGATTTCTACAATGTTAAAATCTTGGAAGGCATGGTATATATTATACTTTAGGTGAGTCTCGGGGTTTGCGCCCCAAATAGTTTTTCTCCTGTCTACAGCTAAGTCTGGTCCAGCCTATGGCTCTTAACACTATCAAGGTTCAGGTTTCAGTCCTCTCTATTTTGTTTCAGAAACAGTTAACCTTTCTGATTAAGACCTTTGTGTAGGGATTCTATGGAATCTATGGGCTTTGAATCTGGTTTTCTCTGCACTTCAGGAACTGTCAATTTAATCCATTATAATCATTCCTCTATCTACTCTCACCCACAAGATTGTATCTGCACCGGTGGCCTCATCTTAAAAGCATGCCTTTTTGATCTTTAACCACTTCCCGACCAGCGCACGACGATGTAAGTCGACAGAATGGCATGGGCAGGCATATTGGCGTACAGGTACGTCCAATATTCAATGCCGCTCTGCCATCGGAAGCGCGGCGCGCTCCCGCGCTGGTCGAGACCCCCGTGAGTCCGGTCGCGGGACCCGCGGACTCGATCGCCGCGGGCATCCCCGCGATCGTCTCACAGAGCGGCCGAATGGAGGAAATGCCGTGTAAACAGCATTTCTCCATTCTGCCTAGCAACTAGTGACGCTGATCTCTGCTGCATGTGATTGGAGCAGAGATCAGTGTTCACTAAATGAAAGCCCAACCCCCCCACAGTTAGTAACACACCCCTAGGAACACTTAACCCCTACACTGCCACCCCCTGGTTAACCCCTTCACTGCCAGTGTCATTTACACAGGAATCACTGCATTTATATAGCAGTGATTACTGTATAAATGACAATGGTCCCAAAAATGTGTCAAAAATGTCCGATGGGTCCCCCTCAATGTCGCAGTCAAAATAAAAATCGCTGATCGCCGCCATTACTAGTAAAAAAAAAAAAATAATAAAAAATTAATAAAAATGCTATAAAACTATCCCTATTTTGTAAACGCTATAACTTTTGCGCAAACCAATCAATAATCGCTTATTGCGTTTTTTTTTTTACCAAAAATATGTAGAAGAATACGTATCGGCCTAAACTGAGGGAAAAAAAATGTTTTTTTATATATTTTTGGGGGATATTTATTATAACAAAAAGTAAAAAATAATGCATTTTTTTTTTCAAAATTGTCGCTCTATTTTTGTTTATAGCGCAAAAAATAAAAACCGCAGGGGTGATCAAATACCACCAAAAGAAAGCTCTATTTGTGGGAAAAAAAGGACGTCAATTTTGTTTGGGAGCCACGTCGCACTGAATTGTCAGTTAAAGCGACTCAGTGCCGAATCGCAAAAAGTGGTCTGGTCTTTGACCAGCAAATTGGTCCGGTCTGAAAGTGGTTAATAGGGCTGTACTGAGGCCCAGGGCTTCCTTCTTGCTGAAGGTAGTTTCTGCATTTCATTGTGGTTTTGTCCCTCTTTCTGGCTCCAGTTTATCCAAAGGAAATACAACTATGTTGTCTGGATGTGATATGGGTTGTGAAAGTCTACCTACGTCTACCTACGTTTACGTCTACGTGTACATATTTTATTTTATTTTTTACAGGAAGACTAGTTCCCTGTTTCACTTCCCGAATGAACCTTGTAAATCTGCATTGGCTCCTTGTTTCACCATATCTAGGTGGCTCAGGCAAATGACCATCGTAGTTCAAGGATCAGGTTAAAGGTGCACTCTACTATACCTGTGAGTGCCTCTTGGGCTTTTCAGCATCAACCAACTATTTCCTTAATTTCCAGGGCTGCCACCTGGTCTTCTGTTCTTACATCCTCTAAATTCTACCATGTGGAATTTAAGGCCTCATCTGATGCTAGCTTTGGGTCCTTTTTAGAGCTGCAGGTGTCCCTGGTTCTTTGTTTACTGTGTATGTCCGTCTTTAGCTGCTTTTTGACTTACCGTGTCCCTTTAATGAATGAGAAAGAAAAAAGTATTTTTGTACTTGCCTTAAAATCCTTTTCTTATAGTCCTTTTGAATGTTTAAATACCAACCACTTCCCTAGTGACTGATACCATTCTCTGCCCTACTGGCCTTGCAGCTTCACAGACGGTTTCCTACTGCACATGCACGAATCGCGCTGTGCTTTCTCAATAGGCTGGCTGCGGCGAGGGCCAAACTTCCGGCTGAGTTCGAAGTGGCAGTAGGTATCTAGTTTTGACTAGTTTGACCCCCTCCCCCCTAAAAGGTGCCAAATGTGGCACCGAAGAGGGGGAGGAGGCAGACAAGTGAAGCTTCCCCTTTTTGGGTGGAGCTCCACTTTAAGTCCTTGACTCATCCCTGCCACAGGCTTTTTCTGCTATTACAAAAGTATTTTCATGTACAACTAAATGTGCTACCGAGTGTGCCCCAGGGGGGCACTTACCCCAGGTTGGTAAGCACTGGGCTAGAGGACAGAACAAATAGAAATTGGGATTGATTTACTAAGACTGGAGAGTGCAAAATCTGGTGCAGCTCTGCATAGAAACCAATCAGCTTCCAGGTTTTATTGTCAAAGTGTAATTGAACAAGCTGAAGTTGAAAGCTAATTGGCTAACATGCAGAGCTGCACCAGAATTTGCACTCCAGTTTTAGTAAGTCTACCCCATTGTGACACAATCTGTCATTTTTCATAGGAAGAGTATATATTAGATGATTGACAACCGTAACTTGCCAGACAAACTGAACCCTACAGTACCAAGCTTTACCAGAACGAAGATTTTTTTTTTTTTTTTTTTTTTTTTTTTTTACGTTTTAGCGACCTACTAAGAGCTTTTCATGTTTTCTTTGTACGATACATTTCAACTTTTAGAATTGAAAATCCGAAGCTTGTTTTGGTCATGCAGAGAAGAGACCAATAGGTCCGCTAATTTTATGGATCTATAATCATGGCTTATTTTCTCTTTAATACACGTGTACTGAAGCGATTTGCATCAGCTAAGCATGTGGATTTTAGTTCAGTTGAGACAGTTACTTGTACACATTCCTCTCTAATGATTATTATTTGCTTTAGCAGTAGGACTGCATCTCCATGGAAACAAGAACATACTTTTATCAAAGAATAGATGAAAACTCCGTGTGTAGAAGACAACGTCTGACCTTATTATCTCCCATTGACTCCCCATACATAATGTACTTCCCTGCTCTTGTGTTACTTCATAAAAAAAAAAATATATATATATATATATATATATATATATATATATATATATATATATATATATATATATATATATATATATATACACTACCAAGACTTCTTCATCAGAAGAATCTAATGTTCTACTACTTGCATGCAAAGGACATAATTACATTTTTATTTTTTATTTTTTTAACGAATCGGGAGTGCTTTATTGAATAAAAGACATTACTGCATAATTAGGCTCAACATATTAAATTTAAAATTAAAATACAAAAATCTCACCTTTTAAACCCTGATGTGCGATTTTATATGCGATATGGCGTGCCAGTGCAGTGCAATTTTGTGTTGTGATTTGTGCTTTTAAGATTCTCGCAGGCCGAGGAGCTTAAAATCACACTGCTCCACACTAAACTCGCACTGGACCCTTTTTTTAACCACACCTGAATCGCACCGCCTTCATAGGAAGTAAGGTTTTTTTTTTTCACTTGACATGCAAAGCTGCAAATCTGATGCCTTCCAGAATGCATAAGTGTGAACTGGGACATTAAAAAAAAACAAAAAAAAAACGTAAATTCTTTTAAAAATCCATTACTTTAAATATTTATGTGATTGAGTTAAGTAAGCTGTATCATATATGGTCATCTCTTGGGATCCAGCTTGCAACAGTCATTGATCAGACCCGTAAGGCTGTTTTCTGGGTTAGCAACTGCTATGGGATTGAATCGGGGATAAATGCTTCGCTCAAGGTTTGATTCTGGAGCAACTCCAAAAGAGCAGCTTACTGTATTTTAAACACCTTTTTGGCCATTTATTCATCAGTTTAACAAGACCGGTCCATCTGAAATGCAAACAGCCCAATGCATTTCCCTTTGGGGAGCCTATGATTAAAGGGCTTGCTGTTGAAACACATAAGATGTCTGCAGCTTGGATGGACTGGTCTGAATAAATGTATATGAGGCATTGAATACAGTGAACGGTTTTCTCTGCTTTTGGCGTTGCTGTACAACTGCTACCGGATGCCTCTCTAATCTGGATTTATTGGCGTTTATCCTTTTATTCCTCGTTCCTGTAGTTAATGTCATCTGTTTATCTGTGATATTTGTGATTACCCTAAATCTCAGAAGATGCTCCACCACAGTACTATAGCGTTGTCTTTAAAGATTTGGGGTTCTCGGCATTCCCAAGGATATTGCTGGAAGTAATGGTAATGTCACCCTCGTCTAGGTGCTGGGGGTGGAAGTAAGGATACCAAAAGGTATTAAAGTGGTTGTAAACTCTCCCCCACAACTTTGTCCCATGTAAATCAGCATAAAAACCCTAATGAACACTGCTTGTAGATATCTCCTTACTTGCTTAGTATTGTTGTAATCCTTTTTGTTCTTTAGAATGACGTCACTGAGCATGCCCAGATCTTCCCTGATTTACGGCACTCTGTGTATGTCTCTCTATTATCAGGACTTCCTACGGCACACAACACTGAAATGCCAGGAGACTGAGAGCTTCCTCCTACACCCCCATGTGACCATGTGACATCACATGCAGCGTAAACCAGGGCATCGGACAGCATTACTGCAGTCTTATCAGCTGAAGCTGATAAAACTGAAACAGGTAAACACTAGATAATCAGCACAAGTAAATACTATGAAATAAAACAAGTCAGCTATGAACAGGGAAGCAGGGTTGCCATAGGAATGTTGGATTAAGAAGGAGGCTTGGTTAACAGTACAGGAAGTGCTCAATGTAAGGGTGGAAATACACTCCACTGTGGACTCAGAAAGCAATACTTAAGATGGCGCTGCCTAACCCCTGGAAACAAGTTTTTTTAAAAGTTTCTTTAAACAGTAAGTAATATGCGATTTGGGCTGGATTACAGTGGGTATAGTTTGATAATTGCTTATTATAATGGACTAAATGAAAAGAAGCATCAGTGTGGGAGAGTTTACTTCCTCTTTAATACACAGTGTACAGATATCCCTCCCTAAATTTTGGGCTAAGATGAAATTGCATAATAACAGTATAACATGGATTGAGCAAAACTTGTGAAGAATCCATTTATGAGCATTGGTTAGTTGTGATGTAAAAGTCGAATATTCACAAGAACTGCTAAAGAAACCGCACCAGGGCAATCAAAGCAATATCGTGCTTTCCATTCCATTGGCATCCTAACAATTCTGTAACCCAAATAGACCTTGGTGATTGTGAAATCAGAAGTTTTTTTTTTTTATCTTAATGTATACTATGCATTAAGATAAAAAAAAAAAATCCTTCTGTGTGCAGCAGCCCCCCTAATACTTACCTCAACATCTAGATCCAGCAATGTTGTAGGAGTGTCTCAGTTGACCGCGACTCCCCTTCTCATTGGCTGAGACAGCAGCGTGGTGCCATTGGCTCCTGCTGCTGTCAAAGTCAGTCAGCCAATGAGGAGAGAAAGAGGATGGGGCCGGGCCACGGCTCCATATCTGAATGGACACAGGGAGCTGTGGCCTTGGCTTGGGTGCCCCCATAGCAAGCTGCTTGCCTGGGGAGCACTCAACAGGAGGGAGGGGGCAGGAGCACAGAAGAGGGAGCCGAAAGGAGCAGGATCTGGGCTGCTCTGTGAAAATCCACCAATAACATGTTTGTGTTTTTAACAAAAATAAATAAAAAAAAGATTGGGTTCTAATCCTCCCTTACTCACCTTACACTATCCAAAATGAAAATGAAGTTGTGCCTTTAGTTCCACTTTAGCATTTTTTTGGGGTGTAGACAATCCCCCTATGGCAATTAAAGCTCTCATGCATACGGATGGTGGGAGGCTGAAAATTTGCCAGACATAAAATTCCAGGCTTGTTTCTGTGTCAAGTGAGCTGCAGGTGCCGTGTACAGCCTGCCACAGAAGTGAATGGCTCTACCCAGCCATACTATTAGATTTCCACTTTCAGGAAATACACTATATATAGTGTATGTGTAGGTAAAGGCTGATGCTTCTGCGAATCGATGTTTTACATGAGTAAGGTAGGTTGTATGCAGCACCTGTGGCTCCCAGGGCACAGAAAAAGGCCTGGAATTTTCCACCTCGTATATTTTCAGCCTCTTGCCATCTGTGTGCAGGAGGCCACATAGTACCAGGGATTTTCTCAAACTTCACTACAGACTGTTACAATCTTGCATGTGATTGGCTCTCTTTCTCCTTTGTGTCCTAAATTGGGGGATCTGCCTTCTGTAGTCACGTGATCAGCAAGAGAAAAAGCGCAGACACCAGCAGAACGCCGATCAGAGGACCAGGAAGTGACATTTTCCTGTCTATAGTCCAGCCCCATTGAACACAACCATGTTTCAATTTTTTTTAAGCTAGTTATTTGAAATCTTATCTGGCAGGAGATTAAATTAGAATGATAAATTGCATTAGCACTTAATTACAGAAAGGTTTGTGTAGCAAATGCATATTTTTATATTCGTTTTTTTTTTTTTCTACAAAAGTGCAGCTATCCTTAGAGGCAATAAATTTCCTGTCCTGAACTGGTCAGCAGTCAATATTGATATACTATAAAATAACCTTTAATTCTGTGAATTCATCCCATTGTGCACTGGTTTAATGGAAGCGCTGTATATTTTGTCACTGTCAGGTTAAGCGGAATGTCCGTAGCAGAGAATTTGTGCGCGGTCTGCAGAATTTCCCCGAGTAATTTGCTGGATTGTGCAGATATAAGCTTGCTTGATAAAATGTGTCTGTTGCAGAATGAAGTTATATAAAAAGAAATGCAATCTGCCAAGGAGTAGCAGAGAAATATTGGACTGCTCTCTGAACAGATACAGCTGTTTGGGCCAAAGTAAAGCCTGCTGTAGTTGCGTTGGATCATTTGCGTGGTGACTGTGTGTCGGGGAGATTCATATGGCGCTATACTATGGCCAATGTGAAAGCTGCATAGTGACAGCCCTTGAGATGCAGCGCATGCACAGACCTGCTGCAGGGTTCTTTGCCAGGTTACTGCTCTGCCAGTAAACATACCCCATGCTGTTTCTGCACATGAGATCCCATAAGCTGCTTCCTGGGATGGGTGATACAGAAATCCATGCATTTAGTTTGCAGAACCGTATGCATGCGGACCTAGGTGACAATTAAAGTGATATTAAAGTCAAACTGTTAACGTTAAACGTAACAGACATGTTATACTTGCCTGCTCTGTGCAGGGGTTTTTCACAGAACAGCCCAGATCCTCCTCTTCTCTTGGCCCCTTCCTCCTTCCGAGTGCCCCCACAGCAAGCAGCTTTCTATGGAGGCACTTGGCCGACTTCAGCCCCACCCCCTCTCTTTCCTCATTGGCTCACCGACTTTGACAGCAGCGGGTGCCAGTGGAGCCCGCTGCTGTCTCAGCCAATAAGGAGGGAGAGTCCCGGACAGCTGAGGGTCTCATCCAAATTGCCTGGATCGAGATGGAGCTCAGGTAAAACTTCTGCCTTTAGAACCACTTTAAGGAGTTGGAAAAAGGTATTTACTCATCTTTTTTTTTTTTTTTTTTTTTTTTGTGCATGTGAAAGTAGAACATTAGAAATGGGGTGAAGGTCTGCTTTAAATGGTGAAGCATTTTTAATGAGTAAATCCGCGTTTGTTGAGAAAAACATTCCCCTCTGGGTGATCTATGTACATTGCAGGAATTTTAACAAACTTTGTTTGCAGGTTCCTACCTTTTTTTTTTTTTTGTTCTGAATATACAGCTGTTTGTCTGTGACCATGTGCTAAGTGAATCTGTATGAGAGTGGTTTTATAGTTATCAATTAACTTCTGCACCTGCAGGGCTCTATCTCACCAAAAATGACTTTTTTGTTGCAGGGGATGCTCAAAATCTGATTTGTATCTTGGTGTGGACGTTTAGGAAAATCGGTGAGCCAATCACACAAGCAAGAAATTACATATCTGGGGGGCGTTCTGCATACCGAATGTGTACAGAATGCCTCCAGGTAGCCATATAGGCATTATACAAAAAAATCGCCATGATGCAGATTGGAAAGGAAAGCTAAAAAGATTCAATTACAGTATGACTTGTCACAATTGTATACGCTATATTTTTTATTTGCCAGGTTTTTTTTTCCTCAACAAAGTGGAGTTACCCTTTAAGCATGGCTGGTTTACCCTCAAAAACTGTGGTAGCTCCTATATTTAATGCCGTCAGACTCCCTTTTAGTAAACCTGTGATAATGACCTTTTTAAAGAGGGGGAAAAAAAATAGACCCTGCAAGGCAAAGGCATAATGAGCTAGCATGCATAGCATACTAGCTCATTATGAATAACTTACCTGAGAAGGAAGCCCCTGAAGCGACCCTCGTCTTCCTCCGATGCAGCCATCTATCCCACAGTGACTTAGGCAACACCAGGTATCGTGGTACCACTGTGACTGGCCGGAGCCGCGATGACGTCACTCCTGCGCGTGCACGCCGGAGCCGCCTCTTATGGCATATTCGCCGTTAGCGGCATGCTCAGTGCGCCGCAGACAGCAGTGCCTTTCTTTTGCAAATATCTCCTAAACAGTGTAGGTTTAAGAGGGTTTTCTTGTACCTACAGGTAAAAGTGGTCTGTAAGGGTTTACAACCACTTTAAGGCTGGGTTCAAACTATTGCGAATTCGCATGTCAGGAGATTGTGATTGGCTCTCAATGGAGACGATTCACACATCTCCGGTACAAATTGCATAGGAGCCTTGTGCGTCTTTTGGTTTGTTGCAGGTCCAAATTCAGCCAAAAATTCGGGATGAAATCAGACCTAAATCGGCAAATAGAGACGCACCGGATCCCTGCTGTGAGCCGCCCCGTGCTGCGGTGTGAACCCAGCCTTAGATTTACATTTAGGTGTGGATGGAACCTAATGCATTCCTAAGTCCCTGCAAGACTTTACCCTCTACAAATCTGCCCTTCTCAAATGCAACTCCTGCCTCCACACTGCTAAACAAACCTATTACAACACACTCATCAAAACACTCTCATCCAAACCACGTCAACTCTTTTTTCTACCCTTAATTCCCTACTTCACCCCCCACTGCCCCCACCCACCAACTTGCTTACCGCTCAACAGATTGCAAACCATTTCAATACCAAAATTGACACAATTCGCAAGGAGATATCCAGCATTCAACTTCCTCCCCTACCCAACACAACAGGTCCAACACCACGCTCAATACTCTCCTCTTTTTGCCCAGTTACCACAGAGGAAGTTAATAAACTCCTCTCCACGGCCCACCTCACTACCTGCTCCCTGGACCCTGTCCCCTCACAATTACTGCTACCACCTTCCCACTCTATCTTTAACTCCCTAACCCACATCTTCAACCTCTCCCTCTCCTCCGGCACCTTTCCTTCCCTGCTCAAACATGCACTGGTTACCCCCATACTCAAAAACCCTCACTAGACCCCACCTGTTTGAACAACTTAAGACCCATCTCCCTGCTCCCATTTGCCTCCAAGCTCATTGAACGCCTTGTCCATGACCAAATGAGTCACTACCTCTTGGACAACAACCTTCTTGACCCCTTACAGTCTGGCTTCCGCCCACAACATTCTACTGAAACTGCTCTACTAAAACTCACCAATGACCTACTAACTGCTAAAACCAACGGCCACTACTCTATACTCATACTTTTAGACCTCTCTGCTGCCTTTGACACAGTTGACCACCTGCTCCTTCTCAGCAAATTACGCTCCCTTGGCCTCTACGATTCTGCTTTATCCTAGTTTTCCTCCTACCTATCTCAGCATACTTTCAGTGTCGCTTACAACTCAATCTCCTCTGCTCCCCTTCCTCTTTCTGTTGGGGTACCCCAAGGTTCTGTCCTTGGGCCCCTCCTATTCTCACTCTATACCTCTTCCCTGGGTCAGTTGATAAGCTCCCATGGTTTCCAATACCACCTCTATGCCGACAACACCCAGGTCTATCTCTCCACTCCTCAACTCACCCCCTCAATCTCCTCACAGATCCCCCAACTTACTGAATGACATATCAGTATGGATGTCACACCACTTCCTTAAGCTCAATCTTTCTAAAACTGAGCTTGTTATATTTCCTCCTTCACGACCCCCCCCCCCCCCCCCCCCCCCGTGACTTCACCATTAATATCAACAACCCAACCATTAGTCCCTCCACTCATGCCAGAGTCCTGGGTGTAATCCTTGACTCTGACCTCTCCTTCAGCCCCCATATCCAATCACTGGCTAAATCCTGCCGCCTTCACCTCCACAATTCAACCATTCCTGACTAATGACACCACAAAGCAACTCATTCGCTCCTTGATTATTTCCCGCAACTCTCTCCTTTTTAATGGCCTACCCTTAAGCAGGCTATCCCCCCTTCAGTCTATTATGAATGCTGCTGCTAAACTAATACACCTCACTAATCGTTCCGTGACTGCTGCCCCTCTCTGCCAATCCCTTCACTGGCTTCCCCTACCCCACCGTGTAAAATTCAAAATGCTAACCATAACATACAAAGCAATCCACAACCTCGCCCCCATCTACATCACCAACCTCATCTGCAGATATCGCCCAAATCGTCCCCTCCGCTCCTCTGATGACGACCTGCTTTCTAGCTCCATTGTTACCTCCTCTCATGCTCGCCTTCAAGACTTCTCCAGAGCCTCTCCCATCCTCTGGAACTCCCTGCCCCAGCCTGTCTGCTCAGCTCCTACCCCGTCCACCTTTTAAGAGTTCCCTGAAAACTCATTTATTCAGGGAAGCCTATCCCACACCCACCTAACTGTCCCCGAGCCACCCCCATCAAATCATTCTCCGCAGCTATTACCTTTTGTACCACCACCCCCTCCCTTTAGAATGTAAGCTCTACGAGCAGGGCCCTCCTGTACCTTTTGTACTGTAATTGTGTTGTCTCCCCTATACATTGTAAAGCGCTGTGTAAACTGTTGGCGCTATATAAATCGTTGATAATAATAATAATAATAATAAAATGTATCAATTTACTCGGGCTTGTGTTTAAGCTTTTTTTTTTTTTTTTTTTTTAAGTATTCTGTTTAGCCACTAGAAAGCACTAGGGGGCGGAGTGGGAAAGGAAATCGGGGGTGGAAATCTGCTATTTGAGTGTTTTTCTGCTCAAGTCAGGCGTTTTTATTGAAGTAAGAAAAAAAGATAAAAAGAGGGAGCACCAACCTTGTGCATTATCCCAAGATAATGTATTGATAAAAAAAACAGTAAAATACTACTTACAAACACATGAATAAAAGCCTGTAGAAGCCACTAAATTGTGGCAATCAGTCCTGGAACCGACCGTCTCCAGAGAGCAAGAGGGGAAGACCTTGGAACCACTGCTGTCTGCGTTTTTGAAGGAGTGCCTTCTTCTTCAGAGCCTCTATTGAAGTCTGTGGGGCAAAAAACATTTGTAATCTGCCAAAAAGACGCTTGTGTACTTTTTTTGAGCTTCAGGCGACAAAACGCTCATTTGTGAACAGGGACCATTGAAAATAATAGAATTTTGCTTGCTGGGCGTTTTGGAGCTTCAAAGCTGAGCGTTTTACAAGCTGAAAATCGCTCAGGTGTGAACAGGGCCTGACCAATAGTAAATCAGTTTTAAAACTGGCTCCCACTGAAGTTGTGTTTTTTTTTTTTTTTTTTTTTTTTGCCGCTTAGCTTGCCTTTTACCATCCTCTTGGGGCACTTGTGTGTTTTCATTAGAGATTAGAAGGCTGCTAAGTTACTGTCAAGAGGGGGAACTCGGGAGGCTAAACTGCTGAGAGAATTTACTTCAGTGATTAGGCTGTTGATGAGCGATTGCTCCAGAGTGCCTACAGCTACAGATGTCACTGAGAGTTTATTTAAAAGTAATTTAATGTGTCATTCTATTGTGATCATTTCCCTTGGACTCTATTTTCAGCATGCATTCACTTACTTTTAGCTATGTAGTTTAAATCTGGTTAATGTAATGTATGTTGTGTTGTTTTTTTTTTAAGGTTTTGAATGTGTGTTTTATTTTTTGTGTAGATTCAGTTTTTATTGCTGTCTCTCTTAGGGAGATTGACCCTCTCTTTTTTTTGTCCTGTTTACCGTTCTCTTTGAAAATGAACGTGAGGCCCCTTTCACATTGCTGCGGCTTGAAAGTCGTGCAACTTTGCCACGATTTCAAGTAATGCCTGTGTAAACAGATTATGGACCTCAACTTTTTTCATCAAAGTTGGACCAAAGTAATACAGGGACTACTATGAAGTCGCTGTGACTTGAAGTCACACAGATATAAATGGTTATCATTGAGTATGACTTGTCATGCAACTCCGATGTCCAAAGTCACAGGAAAAGTCGCACAAGTGTGAAAACGGCCTAATGCAAATCCCCACGTTTTTTGTTGTCCCCATAAAAGTAATAGAAGGGAAATCTTCCAGTGGGGGACATCAGTTCTAATGACCTGGGGGGGAGTGGGGGGGGGCCTATCCCGTCCCATCCCGTCCCATCCCGTCCCATCCCGTCCCATCCCGTCCCATCCCGTCCCATCCCTTAACCACTTGCCAACCAGCTTGCATACATTTACGAGGTGTCTTGTTCCCGCAAATCTCTGTACGTCGGCTCCTTTTGGAGCCTTAGCAGCTGCACGGCGTGGGACCCTATGCGTTTGGCCACCCAGCGATCACAGGCGCGAGAGCCAGAGCGGGGATTTGTGCGTGTAAATACACAAATCCCCGTTCTGGCAGGATAGGAGAGACAGATCTGCTGTTCATGTTAATTACGAACAGTGATATGTCTCCTCCAGTCAGTCCTATCCCCCCACAGTTAAAAAACACACACACGAGGGAACACATTTAACCACTTGATCGCCCACTAGTGTTAATACCGTCCCTGCCAGTGACATTTATACAGTAATCGGTGCATTTTTATAGCACTGATCGCTGTATAAATGCCAAAAAAGTGACAAAAGTGTCCGATCTGTTATCCGCAATGTCACAGTCCTGCTAAAAATCGCAGATCACCGCCATTACTAGTTAAAAATAAATAAAAAGTCTTTAATCTATCCCCTTTTTTGTAGACGCTACTTTTTTGCGCAAACCAATATACGCTTATTGCAACGTTTTTTATTTTTTTTGTTTTTTTTTTGTTTACCAAAAATATGTAGAATACATATTGGCCTAAACTGATGGGGAATTTATTTATTTTTTTAAATTTGGGGAATATTTATTATAGCAAAAAGTAAAAACTTTTTGTTTATAGCGCAAAAAATAAAAACCACAGAGGTGATTAAAAGAAAGCTCTAATTGTGGGGAAAAAAAGGACGTCGATTTTGTTTGGGTACAGCATTGCATGACCGCGCACCCGATGTCTGTGGGGATACCCGCGATCGTCTCGCGGGGAGGAAGAACGGGGAGGTGCTAATGTAAACAAGCATCTCCCCGTTCTGCCTAGTGACAGTGTTACTAATCGGCTCTCCCTGTAATCGCTGGATTAGTGACGTGGAGAGCTGATCAGTGACATGTCACACACAGCCCCTCCCCCCCACTGTTAAATCACTCCTTAGGACACACTTAACCCCTACAGTGTCACCTAGTGGTTAACCCCTTCACTGCCAGTGACATTTTTACAGTAAACGATGCCATTTTTTTGTATCGAGTGCTGTATTAATGCCAATGGTCCCAAAAATATGTCAAAATTGTCCGATGTGTCCGCCATAATGTTGCAGTCACGATAGATCGCCGCCATTACCAGTAAAAAAAAAAAAAATTTGTCAAAAAAAATGCCATAAAACTTCCCCTATTTTGTAGATGCTATAACTTTTGCACAAACCAATCAAATGCTTATTCCGATTTATTTTATTTTTTTTAACCTAAAATATGTAGAAGAATACGTATCGGCCTATATTGCGTTTTTTCAAAATGTGCAAAAATAAAAACCGCAGAGGTGATCAAATACCACCAAAAGAAAGCTCTATTTGTGGGGAAAAAATGTAAATTTTGTTTGGGAGCCACGTTGCACGACTGTGCAATTGTCAAAGCGACGCAGTGCCGAATCGCAAAAAGTGCTCTGGTCAGGAAGGGAGTAAATTCTTCCAGGGCTGAAGTGGTTAAAGCAACAAAGTGCCATATTGCAAAAAATGGCCTGGTCATTAAGAGGGGAAATCTTGCAGTGGTTACTTTGCAGAGATTTCCTCTTGCTTCCTGTTTTGGCTGTGGAACAGGAAGTGAAAGTAAAACCATCAAAAAACAAAAACTGACAGGCAATAACTCTGAATACTATATTTAAAATGATGAAAAATTAAAACAAGTTTGCCTATAGTTCTACTTTAAGTCACTTATTTTCCAATGCCAACATATGCTAGTCAGAAAGTATGCTCAGTCTACCCTTCCATTCTCACTAGCATACATGAAAACTGCAGCAAAGCACTTATGAGGAGATCACATACAACCAAATGAAGATAAAAAGAAACGCCTTTCTGATTTTAGCGCAGTTGCAGTGTTCCCTGGATTTCAGTATTTCCATATTGCTTGCAGTTACTTTCTAAATGTTGCATTTTACTGAATGACACAAGTAAAAATGATAAATAATCCCTGTTTTATTTTCTCTCTTTTTTTTTTATTTTTTTTTTAACAGAAATTCTCAATTAGTGATACAAGAATATACCAGGTAAGTGTCTCAGTTTCTACACAAAGCGTAAAGCATTACAAATTAGGTAATTTTTCTATTTATATGCTTTTAAAATTGTGCTTTGAGTACAATCAAATTATTTTAATAATGTGTTCACTATGTAATATAATGTGTGTGTATGTGTGTGTATGTGTAAAATATATACCTTTTTATTTCTTTGCTGTCTGTTTTCCCTGTATTAGAGGAGTGCAGTGCCTCATTTAGCCTGAAGATGTCACTGATGCAGCTGCTCTTTAATGGCTAAACTACAAGGGTGTTTCAACTCTCATAATAAAGAGGGATTCCACCTCCTGTTGCCAGTCACCTGATTTACCTTGATACAAATAAGGAGTTTGCCAGTGGATACTTTTTTTAGTAATATGATATTAAAGTTACACATATAGTTTAAGCTTTAGGCCCCTTTCACACGATCGGATCCACCTGTCCATTTTTCAGGTGGATCCGAGCGAGCCGCACATTGACTTCAATGGGCAGGTGGATATCAGTGGAGATGTGTCTGCTGACACCCGCCTGCCATCCGATTCAACAAGATCCGCTCAAAACAGAAGGATGGCGCTACGTCCAGTGGTCATCCTGTCTGTTTTCATCCAATCTCCCCATAGAGAACAGCAGAACTCTGACAGGTCCATCCCTGTACTGTGAGCAGAGACTGACCTATCATCCGCCGGCTCGGCAGAGATCAACGGAGCGATCTCCCGCTGAGCTAGCGGAGTCTGTCCAGCAGATCCACCCCGTGTGAATCGTTTTTCTTAAAGCAACCCTGTTGCCAAACTTAAAATGCAGATAAAAACTATGCCTAAAAAGAATAAATTGATAAATCCCAAGCTGATGTTTCTTTAGACATTTAAAGCATTATTAAACCCAAAACCAACATTTTTATGTATTTTGCAGCTTACTAATCCTTTAGATGTAGTGATTTGCATTTTTTTCTTTTTTTTTCTTTATTTATTTTTTTTTTTTTTCAAGCTTTTTTTTTCCCCCCTCTGTTTTTACCTGGTGATCTGGCCAGTAAGACACCTCCTGTATTGGAGTGCCCCCACTCTGGATGAAGGAGAACAGGGGCACCTTTTGGACAGCAGAATTGTTGGTCTGAGGGGAGGGGAGTGTTGGATGTACTAACATATTTAAAACACTAACAAGTCAAAGCCATACTCCAGTTAATAATTTACAAGCAGAGCAGCAGTTTTTTGTTTTTTTCTTTTGAGATCAAGATTTTACTGTAAGCACCCCTATCAGTGTTTTAAATGTTGTTTTTATTTTTTTATCAACCCTCTAACTGCTCACCTGCAAGTTAGCTTGTTTTTGAAAAACAGACTTACTGGCTGGATCACAATATGAAAATAGGAAAAAGCCTAAAAAAAGAAAAACCACCAAGCTCTCAAGTCAAAAATATGTTGTATAAGGACGTAGGGGGCAGCAAGTAGGAACCAGAAAGAACTGCAGTTACTTGGGGAGCCACAGCCCAGTCTGAATAATGTGTCTGGGTTTCAGACGGACTAAAACCCGGACACATGATTTAAAACCCAGACTGTCTGAGTGAATTCTGCACAGGTGGCAAAACTAATTGGACCCCAACCTCCTTTTCTGCAGTACCCTGCCGCCGCTTTCAGCAACTCCTCTTCTCTGTGCACCCCATAGAAAGCCACTGCCTATGGTGGCGCACTAATGCCTCGCTTCCGAGCTGGGGTGTGTACATCTACAGACACACAGAGCGTAGCTCAGGCTTGCCCCATGCTCCCTCCTCACAACTTTTGATTGGCAGCAGCAAGAGCCAATAGCTCCCTCTGTGGTCTCTGAGCCTGTGAGAGGGGAGCAAGAGGAACCAGTGCTGCTGCAGACCGGCACAGCACTTGATCTATATAGAACTAGAGGGAGAGTGAGAGGAATGTCTAGTGAAAGTGTTTTTTTTTTTTTTAACCCTTTTTAAAGGCTAAGTTCACCTTTTTAAAAAAATAATAATTTAAATGCACAGTTTTTGCAGGTAAAAAAATGTATTATTTTTTTTTTCCTCTAAGGAGCCTACAGAGCTTTGCACCCACGATCAATAGATCGCAGGTGCAATATTGGGCTCCTGCATACTCTCAGCATAGCTGTCTGCTCATACCTCCCACAGGCAGGCAGTTTTCTGAGAGCAGGAAGATCAATGGACTACAAGAGAGCTCCTGGCAGCTCATTGAAAACCACAAGCCCTCAGCTGCAATGGCTGATGGTATTTTGTAGGCATTCATTTACAGGAAATTGTGGATGACTGATGTGGCAGTGTGGGCGGAGCCCCACACAGCCACACTGGTTTCAAATTGTGACAGCAGATACAGGGAGGGGATCCCTCTCCCGCTGTCACAATGGGGGATTAGGGACCTGAGCACAGTAGCATGCTATGTTGCACCCTATATACAGATGTAACAGTCTACAAAAGGTGTACCTATACTTTAATACAGTTAATGCATTAAAGTAAAACAAAGTTTGCTTTAGAACCACATTCATCTAAATGTAATGTGTGTTTTTTTTTTGTTTTTTTTTGCTAGAGTTGGTTTTTAAAGAGCAACTTCTTCAAGTCAAAAATAAAATTTACTGGTAACCTGCAAATGTGGCAAAAAGTCAATTTAGCCAAAATAATTGCTGGCAGGTTAAGCAGGCTTTGCATGGTGCTTGTGAATAAGACTAAGGCTGGGTTCACACTTATGTGAATTGGATGCGGTTTTCTCCACATCCAATTCGCATGGTAGGAACTTGTGACCGGCTTTCTATGTAGTCGGCTCACATATTTGCACAGGGGTCCTGTGCTTCTTTTGGTCCATTTCAGGTCCGAATTCAGCCCAAAGATTCGGGCTGAAATCTGACCTGAAATGGTGAACAGGAATGCACCGGACCCCTGCTGTGAGCCGCATGTGGCAATAGTGTGAACCCAGCTTAAAGAGTATTATACTGCAGCCTCCTTTTCTGAAAAGTACTGATGCAAAGCTCATGACAAACATTCATTTAACCTATGTTTTTTCAGACTTTGAGACAAACTTAAATTTATTTTGGCAACTATACTGCTAGGTTTGTGCAAGAGGATATAGAAGTATTATTCATAATCATCCCTTAAGTAGTATTCCTTAAGAAGTATTATTCCATAATCATTCCTGATGCAATTATCAGGCATTTCAGGCTAGGATAAGTTTGACACTGTCATTCTTAAAGTGACATTAAAAGCATCTGCTGTGTGCAGTAGTTTTGCACAGAGCAGCCCTGATCCCCCTCTTTTCAGGTTCTCTGCGTGTGCTCCTGGCTCCTCCTCTTCAGCCAGTGCCCTCAATAGCAAGCTGCTTGCTCTGGTGGCAATGGTGCATACTCACTCCTGAGCCCTGCTCTGTGTCCATACGACACATAGAGCTGCGACTTGGGCCCGTCCCCCATGCTCTCATCATTGGCTCACTGGCTGTGATTGACAGTAGCAGGAGCCAATTGTTCCCGCTACTGTCTCAGCAAATGAGGAAAGAGAAACCCAGGAGAAGCTAGGCTCTTGTGCACATTGCTTAATCAAGAGGGCGCTCAGGTGAGCATTGCCGGGGGGGGGGGGGGGGGGGCAGTGGGAACTGCTGCACACAAGTTTTTAACCTTTATGCATAAAGGTAAAAAACCTTGAGCCTTGAAAAACACTTTAAGGCTGCCTTGCAATTCCAATTCACAAAGGTTGATTGCTCAATCCAGTGAGATGCAGTCAGTGTTCAGGCAATCTGGTCACACCTGACAGAATACAATGATATTGAAATACTGTAGACAAGCCATGCACATCACCATTGATGGGTTTCCTGGCTTTTGGTGGCCACTTGATCAGGACTTTGGTGTACCGTACAAATGGATGAAATGAGCCAGCAACACTGTAGCCCGTATAACAATTTAATGGCGACTGGTTACAAAGGAGTGACAAAACAGAAAAAGTTGACCCGTTTCAGCGGGAGCCTTATGCCTTGTACACCTGATCGGACTTTCCACCAACAAAACCGTGGAATTTTGACCGAAGGGTGTTGGCTCAAACTTGTCTTGCATACACACGGTCACATGGCCTTGGGTTTTTCAGATCTTTAGTGCCACCCCTTGGGCTCCTTCTGCTAATTTCGTGTTAGTAGAAGTTTGGCGAGTGTCGATTTGCGCATTTCTTTTTGCGCTTTTCATTTAGCGCTTTTCAGTTCGTGCTTTTCGGTTCGTTTCTGAACGGCCATTCATCAACCAGACATGTTGCGGAATCGGAGGGAGATAACGTTATTTATTATTGGTCTTGTAGTTATTACTTTGACATTATATTTTTGGTTGAATAATGAATTGATTTGGTATATTTTTGGATGCATAGAATGCACTTTTTGGTTAAGTTCTATTGGCAGATAGCTGTCTAAATTTATTCGCTTTCTTTTTTTAATGCACAATAAAATAAATTGTGTAGAATAATACTTGGCCATGTGTTTTACTTCAAATGACAGTTTGGGAGTAGGTAGTTGCATAAAAAAAAAAACAATGTAAAATTAACAAGGGACACCAACATAGTTGAATCTTTGATCTTAAAAACTATGGATAATGGTGTTTAGAGCTGCCACGACAAGTCGATGTAATCGAATACGTCGACTACAAAAATACGTCGACGTGCGTGCAGGGCGTTGATGCGTCACAGTGCTCCGTATCTCCCGCTCTCCTCCGTGCTGCCGTCCCCCTCTCTTCTCCCCCTCCGTGCCGCCGTCCCTAGGGGTGCAACGGATCGTCACTGAACCGTGATCCGAACGGGTCACCTCGCTCGGATCGGCACATGCCGCGATCCGCAGTCTCGACCTTAGGAGAGGCCGCGGCTTCGGCCTAGCCCCGAAGCGGCGGCCATCTCTCTACACCCAGGCATTTACAATGCGATAGCTCCGACGGAGCGATCACTTGTAAACAAACCGGCGTCATCACATGACGCTGGTCTCTCTCTCCCCTCTCTGTACTGATCTGTGCAGTGGAGGGGAGAGGGCGGATGGAAGTAGCCATCCCTCCATACTCTGCCAGCCCATACTCTCAAGGTTATCCAAAGGATTAATTAGCTAATCAAAAAAAAAAACCACTAGATTCATAAAAAAATAAATTAAAAATAATAATCGGATAGTCGTTGACTAATCGAAGAAATAATCGATAGATTAGTCGACAGACAAATTAATCATTAGTTGCAGCTCTAATGGTGTTGTAGTAACTTGCCCAAAAAAAAAAAAAAAAAAACATAATATTATTCTTTATCACTAGAAAAAAAATCCTTTGAAAATGTATTTGCAATAACTCCATCAGTACCACCAGCAAAGCAGCTTCATTATTATCCCATTAAAGAATAAGAGACTGTGTGCTGCATTTGATAATAGATTTCATAATTTGCCACGTCACGAATGTTAATTCTCCATTACAAACACTAGTTTACAAGACTGATCGCTTCTGCTACCGAGCATGCATGTTTGTACTTTGGGCTTTTGTCCCACGGACTTGTGTACACATGATTGGAAAATCCGACAACACACATTTGTTGGTGGAAAATTGGAAAACGTGCTAGCCAACATTTGTTGCCGGAAAGTCCAAATACAATTGTCCGATGGAGCATGCACACGGTCGGATTTTCTGACAACAGCCTGACAGCCAATATTTCCCATCGGAAAGTCCAATCGTGTGTACGGGGCTTAAGTCGTAGCCTTGGTGTACCATACAATTTAAATGGCCAGGATTGGCTTATATCCATTTAATTGGCAGCGTATCTTGGTTCCTTTTTTGAGCCCTACCATCCATACCTCATTAGAATGCAATAGCTGGCAGGGGAGATTCATCCGCCCGCGATGATTTTATGTGGATGGAATCCACATTTTTCGTTCAGCCCACAGACTGACCGACCAATATCTGTGTGTATTGCCAGCTTAAGATACGAAATGGGATCTGAATTGCAAAACATTTCTTTTTAAATTCAGTTTTATCTCCAATATCTTGGTTACCACAATTTACCTGAACCCTTTTCAAAAATAGCTGTATATGTTATGCAGTTTAATTTCATATAAGCCAGCCTGTTTTGTAGGTATAAATGTTCTCTGAAATGCAATTGACCCAATAGACCTAGAGGTCCCTTCTGACATAGATTTGAATGTTTCCCCTAAAAAAATTAGCATTCCAAATACAGAAACTATTTACTCTCCTAATGCGAAGATGTGTTTTTTTGCAGAAGGTTTTAATCTGTTCAATTGATTATGTTTTGAGTTTTTGCCAGAGGTTTTATAAATCAATGACGCAACATAACCTTTTAAGCAGAGAATGCTTAGAAATCAAAATTCATAGAATGAAATGCAAAATCTGTTACTTTGCATTCCATAATGTGATAAACTATTTGTTTTTGGAAGTTAAATTTAACTTTATACTTCTACGTGCATTGCCTAAGCTATGCAATCCATAAACTTTTATTAAGGAGCCAAATACAAGTAAATGTACTGGTATTGAATTAGACAAAGGTCAATCAATAATCGCATATGCCAGTAGGAAAATTATTTACAAGATCGGGTTTTAAAGGAAAACCCATCCAATAAAATTCTAGCTTCATTAAATTTAATGTGAAACGTGGTTGATCTTGTCAGTTTGCTGTTCTTGACAGCAATTACCAGTACCGGATGTATGGATGGCGTTTTTATGCCACCGAATGTGTGTTAAGTATAAGTGCAACGCTGTACAAACCTTGAAGGTGCACTCTGCTTTAAAATTGAAAACATTAAGATGCATACAGGGAGAATACCCCCAATAGTTAAAGGGCTTGGGTTTTCATCCAGGCATTGTTGCACCAGTCTTCCTTGGTCCCCTTTGTCAGTAATCTGGGAACCCCAAATTGTAATGCAGAAAAGCTATTACACCCACTTCAGCCACCTTGCTTTATCCCATGTACAGAAAGCCTCTTGTGAAAAAATACCAGTATAGTGGGTTTTTAAATGAAGAGTGAGAGTTCTGCTAAGAGTGTGTATAGGAGTTGGTGGGGTATGTCAGACTGTTAGTCTGGCCACTGCTCCTGTATGTGGCCGCACAAGGTATTTTAACCCCTGATTCATGGTTTCTGACATAAACCACATCATGAAGACCAAGGAACACACCAGATGGGTCAGATATAATGCTGCGGAGAAGTTTAAAGTGGGGGTTAGGTTCTAAAAAAAAATCTCATGAGCTTTGAACACCTTATGGAGCACTTTTCAATCCATCATCCGAAAATGAAAAGAGTATTGCACAACTGCAAACCCACAAAGACATGGCCATCCACCTAAACTGACAGGGCGTGCCAGGAGAACATTAATCAGAGAAGCAGCCAATAGGCCCATGGTAACTCTAGAGGAGCTGCAGAGATTCACAGCTCAGGTGGGAGACTCTGTCCACAGGACAATTATTAGTCTTGCACTCCACAAATGTGGCCTTTATGGAATAGTGGCAAGAAGAAAGTCATTGATGAAAGAAAGCCATAAGAAGTCCCGTTTGCAGTTTGCGAGAAGCCATGTGGTAAACAGGGGGAAGAAGGTGCTCTGGTCAGATAAGACCAACATTTTAACTTTTTGGCCTCAAAGCAAAATGCTGTGTGTGTGGGGCAGAAAAATAACACTGCACACCACCCTGAACATACCATCCCCACAGTGAAACATGGTGGTGGCAGCATCATGTTGTGGAGATGCTTTTCTTCAGCAGGGATAGGGAAACTGGTCAGAGTTGATGGGAAGATGATCAGAGTGATGGGAATATGGATGGTGCCAAATACAGGGCAATCTTGGAAAACCTGTTGGAGTCTGCAAAGACTTCAGACTGGGGCTGAGGTTCACCTTCCAGCAGGACAACCACCCTAAACATACAGCCAGAGCTACAATGGAATGGTTTAGATCAAAACATATTGTGTTAAGGCCCGTACACACGGTCGGACTTTTTGACAACAAACATGCAAATTAGCTGTTTTGGAGCAACATCCGACTGTGTGTACGCTCCATCGGACAAACTTTTTCTGTTTTCATCTGACTTTTGTTGGCTCTGCGAACGGACAAACTTTTTGACAACAGAAGTCCGATGGAGCAAAGTCCGACCGTGTGTATGCAAAAGCATCGGACTTTTGTACAAGGTACAAACACGCATGCTCAGAACCATTGCAAACGATCAGACTACAATACAGAAGTTGACCAAAGGTGGCGCTGGAGTCATTGAACGTCCTCTTTTGAAGTGGCGTCCGTACGTTGTGACGTCACCACGTTCGTGTTTGTTGTCAAAAAGTCTGACCGTGTGTATGCAATACAAACTTGTGGACAACATACTTTGTACAAAAGTCCACGGAAAAGTTTGTACAAGTCCGACCGTGTGTATGGGGCTTTAGACTGGCCCAGTCAAAGTCCAGACCTAAATCCAATTGAGAATCTATGACAAGACTTGAAAGTTGCTGTTCAGACGCTCTCCATCCAATCTCACAGAGCTTGAGCTATTTTGCAAAGAATAATGGGCAAAAATGTCACTCTCTAAATGTGCAAAGCTGGTAGAGACATTCCCAAAAAGACTTGCAGCTGTAATTGCAGCGAAAGGTGGTTCTACAAATTATTGACTTGGGAGCTGAATACAAATGCACGCCATACTTTTCACATATTTATTTGGAAAAAATGTTGAAAAACATTTACCGTTTTCCTTCCACTTTACAATTGTGTGCCACTTTGTGTTTGTCTATTACATAAAATCTTGATAAAATACATTTATGTTTTTGGTTGTAACATGACAAAATGTGGAAAATTTCAAGGGGTATAAATACTTTTTCAAGGCACTATATATGCAAAAATACATGAATCTGAGTGGCTATGTACCGATGTCTCTGTATGCATGTTCCTTGAAAGCCTGAAGGGGCTCCTTGGATTATGGGCCTCTATGTAGCTAAGCTGTGAAAGTTTCACAATCGTTTTAATATTCTTTCATGCACCCTCCAGAAACCTGCAGCAAAAAATATAATTTTAAAAAGGCTCACTATGCCTTTCAGAAAATACCTTGGGTTGTTTGCTTTCCAAAATGTAGTCATTTTGCGGGTGTTTCTCCTGTCCTGGCACTTCAGGGACTCCATAAATATGAAAGTTAGTCAGGAAATTAGATGCCTAATTTATGCCCCTAAAAAGCCCAAAGATGTGCCTTGGTTTGTTAGCTCCTCTGTGTGTGTGTCCAGGCTGTGCAAGTCTCATATGTGGTATCCCCATACTCTGGAGGCGTACCAGACTGTGTTTTGGGGTGTAATTTATAAGTATGTCTATGCTGTGTATGAGAAATAACTTGTTAAAATTCCAACTTTATGGGGAAAAAAAATTGATATCTTAATTTTCCAAAAATATAGAATATCAAATGCCTCCTACTAAATACCTGGGACTGCCTACTTTTGGGAGTTTGTACTGTCCTGGCATCAGGTGAGAGACACTACATCAGGATTGTAAAAAACCCCAGTGGTGTTTTAAAGAGAAACTTCAGGTTCCCTCCAAAAAATTAAGTTAGCAGCTACAAATACTGTAGCTGCTGACTTAGTATAAGGACACTTACCTGTCCAGGGATCCAGCGATGTCCAATTCTGCTTTGGGTGCAGACGTCAGCATGTGACAAAAAGGAGAGGAAGCTTGTTTCCTACTGTGCATGCGTAAGTAACGCTGCACCTTTTTAAATGGTCCCAAGCCTCCTGGGACCTGTGATGTGTGTGTGTGTGTGTGTGTGTGTGTGTGTCACAGCGATCTGGACTGGAAGTGGGAGCAGGTGCCAGTCAAAACCAGGTAGCCACCCCCCCCCCCCCCAAAAAAAATTGCCAAGTCTGGTAGTTGAGGGTGGAAGCAAGTGAAACATCCTCTTTTTGGTGGAGTTCCTCTCCAAATACATCCAAAAAAGAGCTTGATCAGTTTACTATAAACTATATAAAATGTATTTGGTCAGTGCTGCATGAGTGAGTAACTCATTCAAAGTGTGACGGGTGAAAAAAAAAAATGGCCTGGAATGAAAGAGGGTGAAACGGCGCAGTCTTCAAGTGGTTAACAAATTATTTATAATTACCTTTCTTCACAGCTAGTTATTATTAGTAGTACTTAACATTGTTCTCCTTTCCTGGTGCTGAGAATGATGAAATTATCCTATCACTTTTTTTTTTATAGATTTTATCTGGTCCTGTAGATGGGGAGAGGGGCAAATTATATATATATATATATATATATATATATATATATATATATATATATATATATATATATATAATTACGCACATATTTTTTTTTCCTAGTCATGATGGCCATGGTGAGTTAATATTTGACTGTGCTTGTGCATAGGTGTCCTAGTTTATTTATTTTTTTTGCATTTATTTATTTAAGTCGTACATATGGAAAATGTGTGAGAGTAGGTTCCTGTGAATATTTACTATTACATTATTTGAACTGCTGCCCTTGCCCGCTCTCTCTGTAACAAATGGAAAACACTCATTATCATGAGCATGGCATGTTGGCAGTTTGGGGCTGTGCCAATGGCACTTTTGTTTGCATGAATTTGTGATGTGTCTCAGCTGTTTCCCTTCACAGCAGCTGGGATCTACGCAACATACAAAGCAAATTCATTTTTCACTTGTGATTTATTCCTTACAAATAAAGTACTTCTTTTTTTTTTTTTTTTCTCAGCACCTAAAATAAGCACATATCTAACGGCACATGCTTTTTGCAATAAATGAAGACTTATTACACTGTATCATTGCCTGCTATCCTATTCCTTTTGTTGATGAAGTACAGTGCGGTCTCGCTTTTGTAAAATTCTCATTAATGTGACATTGCAAGATATAATTATTTGTCAGAATGCCAGCTCCCTGGAGGTAGCTGGCTGTTGCTGTGTACATAGGGAGTTTAATGTCTCCATAGAACTAGGTAAAAGAATTATAAGAGTCGTTTTAAAAAAATGTTTGTATAAATGGGAAAAAAATAATCTATTTTGAAAAAGCTGAATTATTTTAGCAATGGGTGAGGAACCACCTAAAATATACCAGTATGGCAGAGCTACCATGTGGGCTGATTTAACCTTAGCAAAAAGTGGTGTGTTTGTTATTAACAGCTTGTATATCTAAAATTGGCAGGATAATTCAAGCATACATAAATATAAACACAACTAGAAACATTTAAAAAAAAAAATCCGATAAGTCTGCCAGTGAAGATCCTTGTTTAGGCACTTCCTGTTCTTGGGGGACAACGCTCTGTCCATCTCCCGGCTGTGCCCCTTGTGTTGTGACTCTGTCACATGGTCTTCCAGTGGAGATATTCCTACACTGATTGGTTAGTTCATTTATTAGAAGACACTTTAACAGATCCAGTGGGTGAAATAAGTATTGAAGACGTCGCCATTTTTCTAGGTAAATATGTTTGTAAAGGTGCTATTAACATGAAATTTTCACCACGTCGGTAACAACCCATGCATTCAAAGACACCAAAACAAATCCGTTCAGAAACTAAGTTATGTGTACTAAAATGGAATGACGCAAGGAAAAAGTATTGAACATGCTAACTGAAATTTAGTTAATACTTGGTACAAAATCCTTTGTAGGGAATGAAAGCCTCAAGACGCCTCCTATATGGAGAAACTAGTCTCATGCATAGCTCAGGTGTGATTTTGGCCCATTCTTCCACACAAACGGTTTTAACCACTTCAATACCAGGCACTTAAACACCTTCCTGCCCAGACCAATTTTGAGCTTTCAGCGCTGTCGCACTTTGAATGACAATTGCGCGGTCATGCTACACTGTACCCAAATGAAATTTTTATCATTTTTTTTCCCACAAATAGAGCTTTCTTTTGGTGGTATTTGATCACCTCTACGGTTTTTATTTTTTGCGCTACAAATAAAAAAATACCGAAAATTTTGAAAAAATTTTTTTTTTTGTTTCAGTTTCAAAACTTTGTAAATAAGTAAGTTTTCTCCTTCACTGATGGGCACTGATGGGGCTACACTGATGGGCACTGATAAGGCGGCACTGATGGGCACCAATGAAGTGGCACTGATGAGGTGGCATTGATGGACACTGATATGTGGCACTGATAGGCGGCACGGATGGGCGACACGGATGGACACTGATAGATGGCACAAATTGGCACTGATAGCTGGCACGGATGGGCATGGATGGGCGGCACAGATGGGCATGGATAGGCGGCACAGATGGGCACAGGTGGGCACTCATAGGCGGCACAGGTGGGCACTCATAGGCGGCATTGGTGTTATACTGTACTAATGGATGCCAATCAGTGATGCCCATTGTGGGCACTGATTGGCATCTATTATGGGCACTGATTGGCATCCATTGTGCTGACTGGCATCCCTGGTGGTCTAGGGAGGATTACCTTTTGCTGGGCATCCCTGGTGGTCTGGTGGCGTCCCTGGTGGTCCAGTGTGGGCATCCTCGGGGGGGGGGGGGGGGGGCTGTGCTGATAATCGATCAGCACAGACCCCCCTCCCCCCGTCAGAGGAGCAGCCGATCGGCTTTCCTCTACTCGCGTCTGACAGACGCGAGTGAGGAAAAGCTGATCACCGGCTCTTCCTATTTACACTGTGATCAGCCGTGATTGGACGCGGCTGATCATGTGGTAAAGAGTCTCCGTCGGAGACTCTTTACCGAGATCGTAGTTGCCGGGTGTCAGACTGGCCCCCCCGCAACGATTGCCGCGATGCGCACCCCCGGGGGCGCGCAGCGGCTCATAATCCTGATCACGTCATATGACGTCCGATCAGGATTATGAAACCACTTTGCCACGGTCAATTGCCTATAGGGCGGGCGGCCAGTGGTTAAATCTTGAAGTTTCCGTGGGCATCTTCTATGAACTCTGAACTCTGATCTTTTCGTTCTTTCCATAGATTTTCCAATGGATTCAAGTCAGGTGATTGGCTGGGCCATTCTAGCAGCTTTATTTTCATTTTTGTAAGACAATAGAGAGTTTCCTTTGCTTTGTGTTTGGGATATTTTGTTTTGCTGAAATGTCCACCTTTGTTTCATCTTCATCATCCTGGTAGATGGCAGCAGATTTTTATCAATAATGTCTTGGTCGATTTTTCCATTTTTATCCTTCCTTCAATGATATGAAGTTTGCTAGTACCACATGCTGAAAAGCAGCCCCACACCATGATGTTCCCACCTCCAAACTTCACTGTTGGTATGGGGGTGCTTTTGGGGTGATGTGCAGTGCCATTTGACCTCCAAACATGGTGTGTATTATTGCATCCAAAGAGTTCAAATTTGGTCTCATCTGACCAGACTACATTCTCCCAGTATTTCACAGGCTTGTCTAAATGATATTCAGCAAACTTTAAAGAAGCTTTAACATGCTATTTCTTCAGCAATGGAGTCCTGCGGTTGAGTGCATTACGTATTGTTTTCTTTGAAACAATTGTACCTGCTAATTTCAGGTCTTTCCGAAGCTCTCCACAAGTGGTCCTTGGCTCTTTGACAACTCTTCTGATAATTCTTTTGACTCATCTGTCAGAAATCTTGCGAGGAGCACCTGGTTGTGGTCGGTTTATGGTGAAAGTATGTTCTTTTCACTTCCAGGTTATGGCCCCAACAGTGCCCACTGGAATATTCAGAAGTTTAGAAATTCTTCTGTAACCAATGTCGGTATGTTTTGCAACAATACGGTTGCAAAGGTCTTGAGAGAGAGCGCTTTGCTTTTACCCATCGTGAGATATTTCTTGAGACACCTTCTTATAGGCCATCAGTTGAGACTAAACCAGCCGATGTTAATTTGCACTGATAAGGGGCAGGATCGCTTTCTAATTACTGATGGATTTCAGCTGGTGACTTGGCTTTTCATGGCTTTTTACACCTCCCTTTCTTCACGTATTCAAAACTTTTTCCTTGTGTCATTCCATTTTATTTCACATAACTTAATTTCTGAACTTATTTGTTTTGGTTTCCTTGTGTATATATAGCTTGTATGGGTTATTACGGACATGTGGTGGAAATTTCATGTCACTAGCACCTTTACAAATATATTTACCTAGAAAAATGGTGAGGTGTTCAATACTTATTTTACCTGCTGTATGTACAAACTTTACCATCAAGGCATAAAACACAGCCAGTGGTTCAGGCAAATCTCTAGTATTAATATTAACTTTGAGTTAATTGATACATTAAGGAGTACAATATATCTAGAAAAAACTTGATTGTAATTGGTTATCCAAAATGTGAAAGTCCTTGCCAGAACAGAAGTGGACTGGAAAACATCTTAAGGGGACACCTTTACTGATTGCAACTGTGTCAGAGGGGATTTCTCACTTTGGGGAAGATTGCTCTATCTTTCTTCTGTCTCAAGGACGGGAAATTAAAGGAAATATCCACGGAGGGACAAAACAATAAACCCCAACATGGATTTAAACCATTCCCTACTCTATCCAAAGCAGCCAGAATGGTTGCCAATACAGTTTATGCAATGCAATTGCAGTATGTTTTTGATTTAGGTATTAAACCCCAAAAAATGTATTATATTGCTTTTTGCAGGTTATTAGATGTGATGGCTGCATTCATTTTCTTTTTTAGGCTTTCTTTCTTTTATTTTCACCTGGTGATTTGGCTAGTAAGTCTGTTGTTTTTCAACAGAATATGCTGTCCTGCAAATGTATCAGTTAAGAGAATTCAGACAAACCATTTATTACTGATGGGGGAGTTTACAAGGATCAGCATTTATTTATGTAGATCCTTTATATCAAAAGAAAATGTTTTTTTTGCTGTAACTGCTTGTGTAAGGCCAGCCATACATGGTTCACCAGGAGAAGACCATTGCTGATCCCCCTGTCAGCATGGACTGTGTAGACGGGGGTATTGCACCGTGTATGGCCAGCCTAACAGCAGAGTTGGATGGAGTTTGGCTTCAATTTCATAGTGTACCTAAATTTGCTAGTAGATCTAACTAGTGGCAGTGTGTCCATTAGGTGTGCCCAGGCGCCACCCCCTCTGTCACACTACCCCCCCTCGGCTGAAGGCATCCGGCCCCTTTTCGGACACCCGTGCCTAAATTACAGTGGTGAGGGTGCATTTTTTTTGTTTTGTTTTTTTCTTTTGACACACCTGATTAGAGCCATAGGCTGTAATAGGCTGATGGGCACAAGTGGCGGCATTTGACGGGGCACAAGTGGCGGCATTTGACGGGGCACAAGTGGCGGCATTTGACGGGGCATAAGTGGCTGCAATTGATTTTTTTTTTTTCAGTATTTCATAATTGTTTAGTTTGTTTGCGCCCCCCAAAAATTTTGAGTACCAGCCGCCACTGAATCTAACACTCCCCTCCCCCCAGACTGATATCGCTGCTGTCCAAAATTACCCCCTGTGCTCATTCATCCAAAGTATAGGCACTCTAATACAGGAGCTGTGTTACTGGCCAAATCACCATGTGAAAACAGAGGTGGGAAAGCCTATAAAAAGAAAACGAATGCAGCCACCACACCGAATGATTGGTAAGCTGTAATATTTTACATTTATATTGTTTAGGGGTTTCATGCCACTTTAATCTCTTCCTGCTTGAGATTTTTTTTTGGAACATTCAGACAGATGACTTTATTTTGTGCATGTACGTGTCTGCTCTTGATGAACACGTGTACCCATAAGACAGTCAAACTAACTGACCCCATTTACAGTAGGTTTTGTGAATACTGGATTGTACGCGCCTTCGCAGTGCAGTGTACTATGCAATATGTTCTCATATACATTGGTGTTCTTTATAGGAGTAAAATCAATATATAGTGACAAGAGACATAAAGACTAGAGCTCAATAGCAGGGATAGTTGGGAGTAATTTTTTTATTTTTTTTTTATGTGTATGGTTTCGCACATAAAGATTTTTCAAAGGGAAAGTAGACCACAGTAATGTGAAAAGTGAGAATACAATAGCCAGATTTACTGAACCCATAACATTGTGCTGATGAAAAGGATATAGATTTTTGCCTTCTGCCAGCAGTTTTATGTTTTCTTTTGCTCAGTGCTGAAATGAATATCCAGTACTTTGACCATAGAGGAATATGTGACTCATTACATTTGACCTGGGCCAATCGGTGCTGTCACAGGAAGAGTCCGTAGCTCTGTATACGCTCCTTTCACATTTGTGCGACTTGTCCTTTATCTTGGTTATGCAAAGTCCCCCATGATTTCCAATGAGTACTATTTGTATCTGTGCGACTTCAAAGTAGTCGCTGCACTACTTTGGTCCAACTTTGATGCGACTTGAGGTCCATAGACCTCAAGCTTACACAGACATTGCTTCAAGCTGCGTCAAAGTTGCACGACTTTCAAGTACTACAAGTGTGAAAGGGGCCTAACCTGTATAGGCTATGACTCCGGTGTGATATAACGTACATTGGCAACGATGGGGCAGTCAGTGAACTGTACATGCGAGTATGCTGCTGGGGAGGGTTAAGTTAATATTAAACAATTGTTTGCCCTGCATGTAATAAGTACAGGTGCAATTTAACCACTTGCCTACTGCGGATATACTTCAGCAGGGTGGCTCTATTTCGTGCCATAGACAGCGGGGGTGTGCGCATGCTGATTGGCTTCACCTCTGGCCAATCAGTGGGTCTGGTGGACTTTTTATGGATATTTTTATAGCAGAAAGTAAAAAATATTGCATTTTTTTCAAAATTGTTGCTCTTTTTTTGTTTTCTAGCGCAAAAAAAAAAAACCGCAGGTGATCAAATACCACCAAAAGAAAGCTCTTTGTGGGGGGAAAAAAGGACATCAATTTTATTTGGGTAAAGCGTCGCGCGACCACGCATTTGTCAGTTAAAGTAACGCACTGCAGTATCGCAAAAAATGGCCTGGTCATTAAGGGGGTAAAACCTTCTGGAGCTGACGTGGTTTAAATACAAAACATTTTATTCCAGTTATGTATTCATTGATGTGTCGGTATATAATTATTATTATTATTATTATTATTTTTTTTTAAATACGACTAGTATTTGGGTGAGGCTGTGCTGTGACCCAAGCATGATTTTGGTGGGGGTAGGTGGGTATAGAATCATGCAAACAAAGGAATGCTTGCAGCTATAAGAGCAAGGTAGAGCATATTTGTGTGACATAGAATTGCGATCTCACGATTTAGGCCTCATGCACACTAGTTTATTGTAAATGCTGTATCTCTGACAGAAGAAAATCCACTTTAAAAATCCCCAAAGATTTTTTTATTTTTAGTTTTTTCAACCCAGTTTAAGCGAGTTTAGCATCATTTTGGCGTTTTGGGTGTTTATTTCATTGGCCAGAATTTTAATTTATTTTTGCTATTGAGATAAATAAATCCTGACATTTAGACATGTTTAGCCACATTTTGACTTCGTTTTTTTGTGAATTTCAGTTTTTTTCTTAGAAAACCACAAGATACTAGAGCTGCACAATTCTGGCTGAAATGAGAATCATGATTTTTTTTGCTTAGAATAGAATACGATTCTGAACCCCTAATAATTAGGTTATCAAACAAGATATAATGAGACCTAAAATACTCTTTGCTTCAATTTATTTTAAAGAAACGTAATGAAAAACAATGTGATGTAAAGAATTTAAAAATTACCATTTTAAGCTATAAGGTCTTTTTTTTTTTTTTTTTTGTTTTGTTTACCGATCCCTTTCTGCAACATTTTTGTTTACACTTCAGCTACCAGCAATGGTACAAAGCATTGAAAAGTTATTTTACAAATTAAATGTATTTATTTATTTTGCGTTTTTTTTTTTTTTCTTTTTTTATTTTTTTTTTATGTAAATTGTGTAACTATATCTTTAAAGCTGTAAAAATGTTAATGAATAAAACAAACATTTTTAATTATTAATAGTTTATTAAATAGACATAAATAATAAAAATCAGTAGGAAAATGCCTAAATGGAGGAGAATGAGTTAATAAGACTGATTAGAGTAAGTGTTAATAAGGGGTTAAACAGAGGAACAATTTAATAAACACCCCCCTCCCCCCTCCCCAAAAAAAAATTTTTTACTTGACAAGGTTGCTTTAAACTGACAATTTGTAGACCAAAGTTCATCCCTTTTGATCTGTAAATGAATAAACAGACCGATACAAGGTTTTTCTTGTATCTGTCTTTCAGCATTGAGCAATGTTAAAAGAGAAGTGAGGGATTTTTATATATATATATATATATATATATATATATATATATATATATATATATATATATATATATATATATATATATATATATATATATATATATAATATATATATAATATATATATATATATATATATATATATATATATTTTTTTTTTTTCCAGTTTCATACTTCCCTAGGTGGATGCAGCTTTCGTCTGATGCTGCATCTGTCCCTCGAGGCCTCTGCACTGAGAACCAAGCCATCGGACACCGCAGATGGCTCGGTTCTCACAGCTCCATGAGCAGAGAGCTGCTGACTGTCAATTAGCAGCTCTCCACTCTGCTCCCTCCTCGTTCACTGGAGTGCAGAGTTGTGGAGAGGCGGGGAGTGGCTGTCTCAGCCACTCAGCGGCTCGCTGAGAGCCTGAGGCGGTGCCAGTCCAGTCACCTGGTGGATCCAGACTCCCATTGTCTGGAGGATGCAGTGCCTGGACTGATTTCTGTGACGTCAGCAGAGAGCGGAATTCAGCCTGCTCTCTGCCGAAAATGAGTTACAGACCTGCATAACGAATTGCACTCCTGTGATCCATAGGAGAAGTACAACCAAACAAGCTTTGGCTGGACTTCTCCTTTTTTCTAAACTACTGCCATAGGGGTTATCTATAAGGATATACATGCCTCCTGCATGTATCTTTACCTGTCAAATGTCTCCCCTCTGTCTGTTATGAGACCCAAAAAACTGCATATTCTGTGGGTGAGTCTGTTGTCTGGAGCTCGGTGGGTGGAGTCGTGATGTCAGTATACTCCCTGCCCACCTCTACACTCCCCTTGTCAATATGCATTTTCTCCTGTGTATTTCCTACACTGAACTTCTGCTATGATCACTAACATCCAGTGAAAAGACAGGAAAGTAACCACATGACTTCAGCATGCCAAATTATGTTGAGGTGTGGAACAGCCAATCCTTGCAGAGCAGCAGAAGAAAGGAATGGGGGGGAATTTAAAAAATAATGCATGTCTCTTAGGCTATGAGATATGTAAATCACCTGTCACTCACAGCAAGGGGGAGGATTTGACAAAGTTTTTCTCACTGAACAATAAGAGGATTGTTCAGAGCTGGATTAACTCTTTGTGGCAAGACTGGGCTCAAATGATAGGAAATCTTATACTATAGATAATGACATCAAGAAATTTTTTTTTTGTTTTACATCCACTTTAACCATTTCATGACCAGCGCATTACTATGTACGTCGGCAGAATGGCACGGGCAGGAAAATTGGCGTACAGGTAAGTCCATTTGTATTTGCTGCCCTGCCATCGCGTGCGCACCTCCGCCGGCATGCGAGCATGCCGGCCGGAACCCCCGTGAGTCCCGTCGTGGGTCCCGCGGACTCGATCGACGCGGGGACACCCGTGGTCGTCTCACGGGGAGGCTGAACGGGGAGATGCCGATGTAAACAGCATCTCCCCGTGCTGCCTAGTGACACTGATCTCTGCTCCATGTATTGGAGCAGAGATCAGTGTTCACTAACACACAGCCCAGCCCCCCACAGTTAGTAACACGCTCCTAGGACAAACTTAACCCCTTCACTGCCAGTGTCATTTACATAAGAATCAATGCATTTGTATAGCACTGATTGCTGTATAAATGCCAATGGTCCCAAAAATGTCCGATGTGTCCGCCATAATGTCGCAGTCACAATAAAAACCGCTGATTGCCGCCATTACTAGTAAAAAAAAAAAATTATAAAAAGGACGTCAATTTTGTTTGGGAGCCACGTCGCACAACTGCACAATGTCAGTTAAAGCGATGCAGTGCCGATTCGCAAAAAGTGGTCTGGTCTTAAGCCAGCAAAATGGTCCGGTCTGAAAGTGGTTAAGCATTGGCGTTGTTTGGACAAAATGTTGCACCTGACATAGTCGAATCCACATCCCTTCCTATGACATGGTGTCAGCTAATCTGCGCAGCCTGCGCATGTGCAGCACATCATTGATTACTTCAGCGCTGACCTTGGTGCGCTCAGGAATTTTGCTATTCAAATTCCTTGACCGACGATACCGTGCATGTGCACGTAAATACACTAGCTACTGCGAAATTTACCTTGTTTTTAACATTAGTGTCTATGGGAAATCTTAGCCAACGTCACATGGCACTGCTCCCGAACCATAAGTGACAGGGACACCAAACTTAGCACGTTGAAGGGACCCAGGACTACAACATATCCAATTTTGGGGTCAGCCAGCTTACCTATGTAATCTACCATGTCTTAGTTCTAGGTCCCCTTAACATGCTCCCCAAGTTTGGTGTCCCTGTCACTTATGGTTCAGGAACAGTACCTTGCCAAGCTGAACAATTTTTCCTGTAGACGCCAATTTTAAACGCCAGTGGTTGCCAGTGTCTTCCTGGTCGCTGGTGACTTTGGAGCCCCAGTATGGGCAAACCATGGGTCCATGGGCCTCGCTTGGGAATTTAGTCTATTGGCGGATCCCTGCATCCTCCAACCTTGGCCAGCCAGGAAGTTACGTAAGTGTTTGGGTGCGTCCCGTGACCTGAGTATCGGTTGTACAAACAAACCGGGGGTGTAATTTTCTTGGAAACCGATGACATTCAAATGAGCCCTCCCAGAGCTTTCTCCGGTGCACCGTCTGGGATCTTCTGTATTCAGGAGAAGAAGCTTTGACTGCCTCTAACCTCTGTGCTCCTAAACTCCTCTAAAAGCCAATGCGTGCGTGTACACTTTGGCTTTTAATGAGGTGCATTTAGGGGCTTAGGCTAAAAAAACGCCAAAAGCCCTAAAAACCTCAGTTTAGGAGCAACAGTGTGCCCTGAGGCCTTATGCCTGGAGTTTCAAATAAAAACTACTAACAATGGAAAACCACACTAGCTTGGTATAAGGAAGTGATCCTACATTTTCTGTCTGATATATTGGTTTATAAATGGTCCGCCTGCCCATTTCGGCTGAACCTGAAACTACAGCTAGATTAATAACCTGCCATGGCTGGAGTTTTCAGATAATGACATAACATGACACAATGTGACGGTTGCAGTGGTGGTTTGAATGATGCCCTCTCCAGCTCTCAAACCTTTATTAATAACACAGAAAGTTCCCTAAGCATTCATAACATAATTTCCTTCTTCAAACAACTGCTCCATTAATTTGTCTCTTTATAATTAAGCCACAGAATCTAAAATGATCATTTAATAGACCAGGGAAGAGGCTTTTACTGCATTATTTGGTAAGCTCTTTGACACGTGTTTTGGGAAGAATTTTGGCTCTTTAGATTTCTCCACATGGAAATGTTACATATGGTATAGATATCAAGGAACTGTTAAGGATACCATCTTGTTATGCACGGTAGAAGTCTCTGGACTGCCATCTTTATCCTAACTTTACTATTTGAAGTTCCACTGACCTGGTACAAGCATGTATGGCGGAGTCAATGGGGTGACTCGGAAGTTCCTACACCTATTCTCTGAGAAAAAAAAGCCCTGCCTCTGAAGGATTGTGCTGCAGCAGTGACAGCCCTGGACTTTACAACGTAAAAACAATTGCAGCTTCTACGTGTGTATTCTTGTAGGGACCCTTTGACTGACGAATATAGGGACTGCCGTTGCAAACCTCATTCATGTTGGCAGTCTCTGGATTCAATATGTTTAACCTGGACTTTTGACCTGGAACAAGCAATCGGAGAGAAATCATAACTCCTGATTTCCATGCTCAGTCTGGTTTAGTGCCTCAAAGTCCTGAAGCCATTCAACCAGCATGACAACCAGGCAACCAGCTTTTTCCAATGGAAGGGTCAGAGATGACGTTCTCCATCTGCTTGCTCTGCAATCTTCCTTTAAAGAAAATTATTTCAAATTTAATAACAAAGTATTTTAATACTGGTGGATAACCATTTTTTGTGTATAGTAGTTTGTCATTTTTATGAGGCAATATTGCCACGCATTTAACTATTGCAGGAGTAATCTAACTCTATCACATTCATACAGGTACATACACCCTGGGGCTAGTTTAGATGGGAATTAAAAGGGACCTGTAATTAAAAGAATACAGTGCATGTCCGGAGATGGGTTATGATCCAGCCATAGAGAATAATAGTAGCCTGCAAAGATTTGTCGTCCCTTTTTATACAAGCATCAAGTAGATTGCCATTATTCTATATGGCTAGATTGGTCTGGAATCCAGGACATATACATCATTTATATGGGAGTAAAGAGACCATGAACACTGCACCAGCCAAGCCAAGATCTGAATCTTGAAGATTTCATGAATGTTGGCAGAGGAATGGAATAACATAGGAAGACTGGGAAGGGACACGAGGGGGCTATTGGAGACCCTTTTTTTAAATTGCATGCCGAGACTCCAGGTATAGAGGGTATTTCCATTCTGCCATTTGAGAACTATGAGAGTAGGCATGTGAGTGTCCTGCTTTTTTCTCAAACAACCTGGTAGGCAAAACCAGTATGAAACACACTCTAGTCGTCTTAAAAAAAAGAGGTTTACATGCATGTCTCGCTTCCATTAGAACCCTAAAAAACATGGTGTCTAGACCTTGCTTGACAGTAGTGGGTGAAGCCATGCAAAAAACAAGTGTATGTAGTGTTTTTTTTTTTTTTTTCCTGGCTCAACTGTACACCCAGAACTGCTTCTTTGTGGCAAAGAAACAGGCTAATATTTCTATATTTTATAAGGTTGAAAAAAAGACAGGTCCATCCAGTTCAGCCCATGTTTATATTTATTCTGTAATAATTCCCATAGTCCTGTATATTCTGCATCCTGAGGACAATCTCTAAATGTTTTTTTTCATGTTGTCGACACTAGTAGCCAGCACCACTTCCTGGAGGAAGGAGTTCTACATCTTTACAGCTCTAACAGTAAAGAACTCTTTCTGCAATCTAAGGTGAAAACCTCCTCCACCTTATAACCTCAAATCGTGACCATGTGCCCTTCTCCGGAATCTTTCTTTTCTTACATCAGGGGACACAGAACCATAGTAGTTACTATGTGGGTTATAGGGCCACTGATAAGTGATGGACACTGGCACGCCCTAAGGCAAGAAGTGTACTCCCCTATATAACCCCTCCCACTACTGGGAGTCCTCAGTTTTTTCACCAGTGTCTAAGGTGTTGGTCATGTGTAAAGATGTGCTGTGCTGAGCTCCACTGGAAGCAATCCTTGCTGGGGCTAGCCATGCTGACCGAATCCAATCTGATGTATTTTCATGGGCTAAATGAATGGTACCCGGGCCTCGTGTCCGAAGAAACAAGGTTTTGCTCGCAAATGCTTCTCTTTAGAGAGCTAGGCCCTGAGATCCAGTACTTTTTTGGTAGTAAGGTCATAATGTTTTTACTGGCAGGGTGCTGTCGCAGGTCCAGGATTGTGGGTAACCTGAGGTTCCCCGGTTCCTAAAGGTTTCTTAAAAGGTCTCGAGACCACCGTGAAGGGTGAAGATTGGGTCTTATCTCTGATAAAACCCTGCTGTGAGGAAAAGGTAGGGGAGATTTTCTCAGGAATTTCTCCTTCTATGTATAATATTGTCATGCCTATGTGTCACCACTGGGGGCTGTATTGAACCGACCTGACGCTGGAAACAGCACAGAAGCCTGTCATTTTCTCCTCTCCTCCGGCCACAACAGACCCTCCGGTAAGAAGGGGGATCTGCTTCTTTTCCTGCGTCCCCAAAAGACAGTGGCCACTCAGCGGAGGATTTACCCCCCCCCCCCCCCGCCATGCCTGCATGTTCCACAGGACGCCACTCACGTGGGAAAGCAGTTTCCTTTGAAAGGAAAGGGGGGCGTAATTTGCGCGGAGGGGGCCGTGGCTAACGGCGTCAGACCTGCTGCTGGCTGTGGAGGGACAGAGCAGGAGGACGGCTTGTTCAGGTTAGTGACACAGGCTTTTTCCCTTTGACACATTATACTTTACCTTGCTAGGATTAATACCAGCTAATGCCGTTGAACTATAGCCTAGCAATGTACATTCTTTTGCATAGTGCCTCTGCTTTATTCTTCAGGCTATGAATGGTAATGGGACCAGGAACTTCTCTAAAGGGGTCAATGGTTTTCACTATAAACTGAATCAATTTCCAAAAGAATTATATCCTCCTCTGAGAGGGATGCGGCTAGTCAGATTGAGCCGTCAGGGGAAACTGTTGTTGCATAAAACACTTCAGTCCCTGTATATATCATACAAAAGGTTTTTTCTTTTACCATTTGTAATTTGGAAAGAAGATTAATACTATGATGTCTCTCCATGGTGGCGCTAAACATAGCAGATTCCCATTTAGTTTTCAGGACCCTCTTATTGAGGTGCAGGAGGCTGGGAATCAGGTAGATCTTCCCAAATATTTGGAAGATACTTATTTATCCTCTTCTGAGGATCTTAATATGAAAGGAGTAGCATCATAAGCCCCTGTACACACGGTCGGAGATTTCCACAAACAAATCCGTCGGGTTTTGCCCGTCGGATTTTGTCCGTTGGATCTTGTCCGAAACTGTTGCATACACACGGTCGGACAAAGTTGGCGAAAAATCCGATCTTTCAGAACGTGATGACGTAATTTCGTTGCGATGGCACTATATTCAGGCTAGTAGCCAATAGCTTTGATGTAGGAATTTGATCTGAGCATGCGTGGCACTTGGTCCGATCAAAATTCTCTACACATGATCGGAGTATGTCCGATCGGCCCAGTTGGTCGGGAAATATTTCCAACATGTTGGAAAATTGGGTTCGACGGATATTCCGACGGAATCAGTCCGATGCATACCACACACAGTCGGATTATCCAACGACACGGTCTGATAGGACACATTCCGACGGATTCTCCGAACGTGTGTACAAGGGCTAAGACAGGTTGCTTGTGTACTCCCTTACTCAACCTTTTTTGCTACCTGCAGCACAGGCTCTTGAGGAACCTACCTCTAATTGGGTTCATTAGAACCTCCCCCATCTGGGGATGTTTTTTCCTATTCCTGCATGGCTAAAAAAAGCTTATGTATTCTAAATGGGAACATCCGGATAAACAATACTATCCTCCCAAAAAATTCTCCACACTTTATCTATGGAAGAGGATTGATATGAAGAAAATGGGGTTTCAGCAATTGATGCTGCAATCGCCTCAGTGAGCAGAGTCTCACATGTCCGGTGGATAATGCACTGATGTTAAAGGATCCAACAGATAAAAAGTTGGAACTTTCTAAAAACAAGATGTCTTTTGCAAGTTCAGTAGTGCATCCAGTTCTTGCTACAATTGGTGTATCTCAGTCCATTAAGGAACAGTTTGTGGAGATACCTGAAATTCTGCCTGATCAGCAGGCCCGGCAATGGGCTGGTGTATCTGACGCACTATGTCTCACAGTAGATGCTATGAAAGACTCTATCATTTAAGCCTTATGGCTTATGCATGGACTAGTGCATTCTCGCAGAGTTCCGTGGCTGAAAAATTGATAAGCCGAAGCACCGTGTAAAAAGCTCAGTTTTTCCCCTTCATGGTGCATGGCTATTTAGAGATGATCTGGATAAGTACATCCAAAGGACCTCTAATGGGAAAAGCTCTCTTTTTTACCAGTAAAGAAGAGGTTTAAACGTTTCTCCTTTTTAATCGTGCTGCCTCTCCTATGCCAGGGGCATCTGCCTCTAGGCAGTCTTGACGGCCTGAACCATCGGGTTCAAGGGAAAGTCCCCAAGGGCAGCACCAGGGTCAGAAGAGATCTTGGGGCAGAAAGTCCACAAAGCAGAATGCTAAAGCCTTCTCATGAAGGGGCACCCCCGCTCGTTCGGATGGGAGGAAAGGTCCTGCAATTCTCAAGATCTGGCAGGAACAATGTCAAGACAGATGAATTTCTGCAGTTTTTTTTCTCTAGGTTACGACTAGAGTTCCAAGAGTTTCCGTCTCCTCTTTTTTTTTTTTTTTTTTTTTTTTTTTGTCTAAGGTAAAATGTTCCCAAGGATCCAGAGAAAAATAAGTCTCTGTTTCTGGCCTCTGGATCATCTATTATACCAGTCTGTGATATCAGAGGCTCCCTTAGTGGAACAGAGCACAGGGTTTGGCTCAAACCTTTTTTGGTTCCAGAACCAAATGGAGAGGTAAGACCCATTCTATATCTCGAAGATCTGAATCGGCACATAAACATCCGATCCTTTCATAATCCAATTGGTTGTGTCCATCCTGCAAGGAGGGGCGTTTTTTGGCTTTAATCGATATCAAAAATGCAAATCTCCATGTGCCAAATTTTCCCGCTCACCAGAAATGTATGCGTTTTGAAATCTAAAGTTATCATTTCAGTTGTGGCCCTGCCATTCGGTTTAGCCACAGGACCACGGGTGTTATGAAAGATTCTGGCACCTCCTTTAGCCAGATTAAGGGCTCAAGGCATACACGGTCCTAGTCTATTTAGAAGATCTACTTTTAATAGATCATTCAGTCTCAGGTTTAAACCAGCATCTGATCACAGCTGTAACTACCTGAAATCTCTGGGTTGGATACTCAACCTAGGAAGATCCTACTTAAAACCATCAAGGAGATTACAGTACTCGGGGCTGGTTATAGATACCATACAGAAGAAGGTATTCTTACCCCAGACAAGAATCCGTTCCATTGTAGGACTAATTCATATTATCAATACAAAGAAAAATCATTACAATCGGCTGTGCATGAGATTGTTACGGGAAATGGTGGCCTCCTTCGAGGCCGTCCCTTACTCAGTTTTTTACTCAAAAACTGCCTCAAAACACCATCCTGTCAGTCTGGAATAAAAAGATTCAGGCCTTGTTTTTCCGATGCACTTGGCTCCTGACATAAGTCAAAGCCTAAATTGGTGGTTGTTATCCAGCAAAAAGGAAACACAGATGCCAGCCTTCTAGGCTGGGGAGCAGCCCTGGAAGAAGACTTTGTCCAGGGGAGATGGTTTAGGTTAGAGGACCTTGCCTATCAACCTTTTGGAAGATTCGGGCAGTACGTCTGGCCCTAGAATCTGGGATGGTCAGACTACGGGACTGTCCTGTCAGTATTCAGCCTGACAAGGCCACAGCGGTGGCTTACATCAATCACCAGGGGGGCACGAGAGGTCGTGCAGCCCAAAAAAGAGGTGAATTATGCTCTAGCTTGGGCAGAACGCAACATTCCTTGCCTATCGGCAATTTTTCATTTCAGGAATAGAGAATTGGCAGGCGGGCTACTTGAGTCGCCAACAACTATTTCCGGGAGAATGATCTCTTCACCCCGACATCTTCCTAGCGATGACTGTTGAATCCCACTTTATAAAAGATCATAGGTGATCTCCTTCGGTAGGGTCTACTTTGATTAATGCCAGGAAGCCGGCTTGCAGAATCATTTTACTATAGAGTCTGGAAGGCATATGTTTCTTGGTGTGGATCCAGGGGTTGGCACCTCAGGAAGTATGTCATAGGCAGGATCCCTGATTTCCTGCATATGGGATCTGAAATGAAGCTGGCCTTGTCAGTGTTTTTTTTTTCAATGGCCTCTTGCTTTCCACTCTTGGTGCGTAGCTTATTCAGGGGCTAACACAGATTAATACCCCTATCAAGGCACCTCTAAAATTCTTGGGATTTAAAATTGGTCTTATCGGCTTTGCTAAATCAGCCATTTTAGCCTTTACAAGAAATTCCCTTGGTTCTTTTTGACAAGAAAGATAATATTTCTGGTTTTTGTTTGTACTGCCAGAAGATCCAAAGATGTGGACAGGCAGTGTCAAAATCCACTATTTACCTAATGGTGACTGTTCTAGCTTCAGCTTAAAGAAGAAAATTCTTCCTTACTACTTATGTTCGAGCACTCTCATCCTGGGCAATTAGTGCCTCTTGGGTGGTGCATCATCAGGCCTTTATGGCTCAGAGCTGCAAGACCGCGACTTGGTCTTCGGTTCATACGTTTATCAGATTTTATCATTCAATATTAAAGGTCATGAGGATATTGCCTTTGGGCACAGTATACTGCAGGCTGCAGTATGAGGCCTCTGGCCTTCTGTTTTTTGTTGTCTCCCTCCCTTCAGTTGCCATTGCTATGGGACATCCCACATAGTAACTACTATGGCTCTGTGTCCCCTGATGTAAGAAAAGAATACAGGATTTTTAAAACCGCTTACCTGTAAAATCCTTTTCTTTGATGTACATCAAGGGACACAGCGGTCCCTACCTTCTTGGTATACACTTGTATTGCTTTGCTACAAAACTGAGGACTCCCAGTAGTGGGAGGGGTTAAATAGGGGAGTACACTTCTTGCCTTAGAGCGTGCCAGTGTCCATCACCTATCAGTGACCCTATAACCCACATAGTAACTACTATGGCTCTATGTTCCCTGATGTACATCAAAGAAAAGGATTTTACAGGTAAGCTGTTTTAAAAATCCTGTTATTACAGTTACTGGATTCACCTTTCATGTATTTGTACATTATAATCATATCCTCTCTTAAGCACCTCTTGTCTAGAATAAATAACTGTAATCTATGTAATCAATCCTCACAATCCTCCACCCACATGATTAATTCAGTTTCCCATTGCTGAACCATTTCTAATTCAACAACGTTCTTCCTGAGGATTTGGTGACCAAAACTGAACTGCATATTCAAAAATTCAAAAATGAGGCCAAACTAATGTTTTATAAAGGGGTAGAACTAATGCATGACAATTTTATTTTTTCCTGGCTTTGTTGGCTGCAGCTGGGCTTTAACTTTATACAATCGTTTGAGGCTTGTAGGCCATCAGTGCAGTTAAATGAAACTATAGTGTCTACAGTAAATGTAAATCTTTATTTTTTCCATTATTTTGCCATTTTACAGAATGTGTACACAAAATGTATAGTGGGAATCCTATTTTTCAACTAAAATTCCACCTTCAACCCTGATAAAGCTTTTATCCCGAATGGATAAGAATTTGTATTACTGGATTCTTTCTTTATTTCCAAAGTCCATATATCGGCAGTGATGGCCCTTCAGGGTTTTATTTACAGATACTTTTTAACATTGCATTTAAGTCGCCCAGTACCAGCCAAGCTTCCTTTTTCCTTTTTATTGCATGACGTTTTATGTTGTTCAATGATGGAATTTCGCCTGAGGATTACAGTTATTTCTTGCTTGTCCATGTCCGAGGACGCACTGTCTGACAATGGTGTATTTTATGTGTTTGTTTTCTGAAAAGCAATTCCAAATGACCAGAAAGCTTTTTGTTTTAGAGAGTATTGTGGTCTCCTAGGGTCAGAGTCCTGAATATGTTTTTATCCTTAGGGCATATATTTTATTATGTCAAATATTCCGTACTATGATTGGGTTATCTCTTATGTGTCCAGTTTCCCAGATGTTAGGCAGTACAGTGCAAGCTGGAGTTCATATCGGTGTCATAGTTGGATATCAAATAGAAAATTGCAAAAATTGTCCCCTCACCCATCTAACTATGCCCATTTTTGCACAAAACTATTTTTTTTTTTTTTCAAATCCCAATGTTTGGGGAGCCAAGAATGTTTTTTTTTTTTTTTTTCGGTTTTGTTTTTTTTTTTTTGTTTTTTTTAACATTTCTTTTTTTTTTTTGTGTGTTGGTCAGAGTAGAAAATGATTCGATCCTCAGTCAGGTCAGAAGGAAGGGTAGTCTGCTTATAGTCACCTGTAGTCTGCTTATAGTCACCCATTGTATATTAGGATTTAAGGTATACATATAGCACCCTCCAAAATTATTTTTTAGATGGTGAAGGAAAGATAACAACTTATTATAGGCTTACCTGTAGGTAAAAGTAGAAAAAAAAAGAAGCTATACAACCGCTTTAAGTTCATTAAAAGCAATTACAAAAAGTCATTCACCTGTCCCACAGTCCAGAGATAAGGCTGCTCAAAGCTTCGCTCCTCTCCCCCCTCCTCTCCGCGGTGCCTTCATTACAAGTGTGGGCACCCAGCTGTGACAGCTTGCGGATTCACAGCTGGCTGTGCACTGCGTTTTCCTAGTGGCCATGCAATCTTCTGGGACCTGTGACATGTCCCAGAAGATTGTAGAGGGAGAGGAGGTGTCGCCTAGCATGCCAAATGTGGCATGTAAGGGGGCGAGCGTGCTTAAAGTGGAAGTTCCACTTTTGGGTAAAACTCCGCTTTTAAGTGGTTAAACTGCCCTCATACCGGAGTTCATCCCTTTGGTCTAAAATATGAAACCATGTTTACTTTTTATCTCAGCGCTGAGCAATATTGTGATAAACTTTGTCGGCTGTTTTTTTTTTTTTTTTTTTTTAAGAGCTCTGAGCAAAGAACGGCTCTGCTCATGTTACATGAATCATAGAAATGGCGTAATAAATCGTGAGCGGGTGGTTGAATCATGATTTTGATTTTTTTGATGAGCTCTAGTGAGAGTATTGGTTGTTTTATTGGGGATACCGGTCCCATTGTCAACTGTCCAAAAGGGGAAATCCTTTCATTTTGTAGACACTTCCTTTTGTGTTCCAGAACAAGAAGTGAAGAAAAATCTCTCCAATGGTACACATACTGACTTCATTATCAAAAACTGAAAGCTTTTGCTATACATACACATAAAAGTGGTTGTAAAGGCAGAAGGTTTTTTTTGCTTCTGTCGCCGCTGTCGTCGCCGCCTTCTGTTCCTCTCTTCAGATGTTGACTCATCGCATCCTCGCTCGTCCCCCCCCCCCTTTCCTGGCCGGCCGGGTAGCGTGCTCTGACAAGGGTCTGATGTGGACCTGGGGGGACCCCCACGTCGATTTTTTTTTTTTTCAGCGTTGGGGTACCCCTTTAAGTCCATACCAGGTGGCGGGGCTAGCGAAGTCTCCTTCGTGGGCCCGCCTACCTGGAGACCTGCTCGAAATGAGCGGACTTTTCTCCGGGCGGGTAAAGTCCGTTCATTTCAAAAGTACAGCGGACTGACATATGCACGGCCGGATTGTCTGCCGAAATGCGAGTCCGGCGGGAAGATTGGAGTGCAAAACTACTTTCTAAGTCTGCCGTACTTTCGGGTCAAAAAAGTCTGCTGGAGGCTACACACGGGATTGTCCGGCGGACTTGAGTTTGCCGGACTTTTCCACCCAATTGTTTGATCGTGTGTACGCGGCATAACATGCACCTCTCTCATCCTAACAATGGTCTTCTTGTTGGCGCACAAACTGGCTTTGCTTCTCCCTTGCCCACTTTGCGCTACCATCTCCACTAAGGAAGTGAGCTGCGGTCTCTCATTGGGCCGGCTACGGAGGGAAGGAGGTGGGTGGCAAAACATTTCCGGCTGAGTTTGCCCTGGCAAACTCAGCCAAAAGTGGGAGCGGGTACCTGTCAAAACCAGGTACCCCCCCCCCTTCCCGAACCTCCAAAAAGGTGCCAAATGTGCTAGTGGGGGGGAGGAGGCAGACAAGGGGAGCTCCACTTTAAGTAGACTGGCCAAATCAATGACTAGTGGGGTTCTAGTTCGCACCAATACATTCAGTTCCAGTCAGTTTCTGGACCGGAATCTGACTGGAACTGACTGCACTGGTGTGAACTAGAGCCATTGAGATACATGGAAAACACTGTGCATGCATTATTAGGGCCAATTTACACCACAAAAATGCACTCCGGATACGTTCCTGATCCGTTTTTGTTTAAAGTTCACACCACGTGCATTTCCAGTGCTTTTTGATAGAATTTGCTAGGTTCCAGTATAGTTCTGTGCAAAAAAAAAATGCAGCACACTCTACTTTACTTTTTTTTTTTTTTTTTTTTTGCTCCAGGAAAAACTGCACTGGTGTGAACTAGAGACATTGGAATACATGGAAAACACTGCATGCATTTTTAGTGCATCTGGTGTGAACTAGCACTTAGAGGTTGTAAACCTCCGAAACCCTACGCATCGCATACTAGCTCATTATGAAATACCCTAGAACGATGCCCTGCAGTGCCACCCGCACTCCGCTCCCACATCTGGCATCTTTCACCGGTTTAACTTTCGGATTCGCGGGCTCCTGCAATCACAGCGATTGCCTGGAGCCGCAATGACGTCACTCCCTCCCATGTGCACGAGTGCTTCCAGTCACGGCATGGGTACTGAAGGAACGGCTCAAGCAGGCCATTTCTTTAGTGTGCGTTTGCCTGATCGCAGTAGCGCATACAGTGAATATCTCCTAAACTGTGGGATATTACAGTACCTACAGGTATTTATTATAGGCTTACCTGTAGGTACAAGGGGTATAATAGAGTTTACAACCACTTTAAGCGCATTACCAAAACCTCCTTATACCGTTTCTATTATTTTCAGGAATATTGCCAACCTTAGCAGTTTCTGCAGGGAAGGTTTAATGTATGAGAATAACAGAACCGTCCTTGTATTTTTAAGGTTTTTATTGTAATAACCAAGGCAATGTGGTTTGAGTGTTATTTGTACATTAAGAGAAGTAAACGGTGCAGAGTGCCAGAGCATCCATAATGATGGGTTTTTTACATCCAAAGCAAATGGAGATGATGCAGACAGGGCACCTTTGGATAAAATGAGATTAGTCTATAGAGCACACACAACACGGCCTCTAATGTGCTGTAAATTCAGTGATAGAAATCTTCTCGCCTGCGCTCCCCTGGTAGTAGAGAGAAAATCAATCAACTTTTCTGTATTTTTCTGCAGTAAGGTGGGGAGGAATGAAATTAGTTTCAGCCAGTAAAGGTCACAGTTTGATGTATACATGATCGTCATGCCAAACCATCGATGTATATCCTGTTAAGCATCTGTTAACCAGAAAGGTAGAAAAAAACATTACTACTAGTTTGCAAGATTTGTTTTGAGGTTAGCTGGCATGGTAATGTGGTAATTTACAGTACTTGCATTCATTTAAATTGCTGTGTATGTGTTGAAGGGTGAGTGAGGGAACTTAGAAATAATAAAGCTGCTATTTTAGACGTGTTTTTATGGGGCATGCTTCCATCCTTATATTTGGCAGTACACAGTGAGGGAGATTTATTAAACTCTAGAACTGTGCATAGTGATCAGCTTCCAGGTTTTATTGTCAAAGCCTAAAGTGGTTGTAAGCCGCGAATGTTCAGAAAAAAACCTGCAAGGGAATGGCATAATGTGCTAGTATGCATTGCATACTAGTACATTGTTTAAATACTCACCTTGGAATGAAGCCCTGTAAAGTCAACTCTGAGAGGGCTGACATGTTTCCCCTGTCTTTCTTCCGGGTTCGCGAGCTCCGGCGATGTGATTGGCCGGAGCCACAATTGCGTCACTCTCGCACATGCATGCAAGAGCCCTGGGTTCCGTCACGAAGCTCTGAAGTTCCGGCAAGGTATGCCGCCTTCAGAGCATATGCGCCAGTGATGTCACTGTGCTGAATACAGGGCAAATATCTCCTAAACTGAAGATATTCATTTTAAAAATTACCAAGAGGGGTTTACAACCGCTTTAATTGAGCAAGCTAAAATTAGAAGCTTATTGGTGTCTATGCACAGCTCCAGCTTCTGTGTGCACCTGTTATAGTAAAGCTCGCCCAGTGATTCACAGAACTGGAACAAGTGAACAAGTGATGATTTAAAGGATACCTATCATAGCAACATACACTTTTATTTTATAACATTAGCATTGTAATAGCAATACAAATAATTTTTGACAATCCAATATAAGCTTACTTGGAAAACCTCCTTTCATGTTGTGAGTGCTGCCTGTCTGCTGGCCATCTCTTTCCAAAACTTTTATGGATTCCCTGCATGATTTGCAGCTTCTCCTCTGCTTGTTTACCTTCAATTTCTAAGGACTACATATCCCCTGGTACATTGCTACCCACAAACAGTGATTCCCATTCTGACTCCGCCTCATGAAACTCCTCCTCTCAGCTCCTCTGTAGTTCAGAAGGCAGGCTCTGTGAAATGTGTACACACTGCTGTGTTTATATCTGAGTCTGTTCAGGTTTGTTGGGCTGAACGCAAAACGTTTGTGTCTCTGACCAGATGTGGGTGGCTATAGGCAGACATACTGTATGTCCATTTACATCCAACCACCCATAGCAATTATATTGGTCAATTTTGTGGAGGAGGAAAAAAAAACGGAAAGGACATGGGTGTCACATATGTGACATCGATTTCCGTTCTGATCTCACTCAGTCCCCTGCGAAGACAGAACACAGACACCCATTTGAAAAAGGCCTTGAAATGTGTTCTTCAGACAAACCTTAAAGTTTTTAAAGCAGTATTGAACCCAAAAGAAAATATTTTTATTATTATTATAATGCATGATTTATATAGTTTGCTCAGCTCTTTACAAAATGAAGGCAGACTACAGTGATGCCGCGTTCACACGACTGGACTTTCCGACAGAAAAGGTCAGACGGAATCGTTCCGTTGGATATTACGATCATGTGTGCTCTTCATCTGACTTTTTTCTTCAAAAATTCAGACGGACCTAGAAATAGAACGTTTCAAATCTGTCTGATGGAATCAATTTCTATCGGGAAAACCGTTCATCTGTGTGCTGGTCCGACAGACCAAATATGGCGCAAGGGCAGCTATTGGCTACTGGCTATTGAACTTCCTTTTCTAGTCCTGTCGTACGTCATCAAGAAATACACCAAACAGGTCAGGGATAAAGTTGTGGAGAAGTTTAAAGCAGGGTTAGGTTACAAAAAAAAGTCCCAAGCTTTGAACATCTCAAGGAGCTCTGTTCAATCCATCATCCGAAAATGACACAACTGCAAACATAGTATATGTGAAATACTTAGGCGCTTCTATACAAATAATAGAAATGAAGAAACGATAAAGCTAGAACAGCTGTACCATTGGACACTGATCTCACACCAACATAAAAACAAATATTCAAAAAATGGTATGCTAATTCAATAAAAGCAAAAAAAACATAAATACCAAATGCTTAAAGTGGTTGTAAACCCTTACAACACACTTTGACCTACAGGTAAGCCTAGATTAAGGCTTACCTGTAGGTCTAAGCCCTTGTACACACGGTCGGAGATTCAGACGGAATGTGACCTATCGGACCGTTTTGTCGGATAATCCGACTGTGTGTGGTATGCATCGGACTGTTTCCGTCGGAATATCCGTCGGACCCAATTTTCCAACTTGTTGGAAATATTTTCCGACAAACTGGTCCGATCGGACATACTCCGATCATGTGTAGAGAATTCCGATCGAACAAAGTGCCACCCATGCTCAGATCAAATTCCTACACCAAAGCCATTGGCTACTAGACTGAACGTAGTCCCGTCGTAACGAAATAACATCATCACATTCTGAACGATCGGATTTGGACATTTTGACAACTTGGTCCGACCGTGTGTATGCAACAGTTTCGGACACAATCCGTCGGACAAAATCCAACGGATTTGGTTGGCAGAATGTCTGACCGTGTGTACAAGGGCTAAGAAATATCTCCTAAACGTATACGGTTTAGGAGATATTTGCTGAAAGACAGGCACTGAACGCGCCGCAGTTAACGGCGATACGCCGTAAGTGGTGGCTCCCATGCACATGCGTGGGAGTGACGTCATCGCGGCTCTGACGAATGACAGCACCGGAGCAGCGAGACCCACCGAGAAGATGGAGGCTCCGGACTACAGGGGACAGCGGGTGACTTCGCTGGCTCTTGTGTCAGGTAAGTGACACATAATGGACTACTATGCGATGCATAGTAGTCCATTATGCTTTACCTTTGCAGGGAATCAAAGAGGAAGTAAACCCATCAGGGTTTACTTCCTCTAACAAATGCTGGTAATATCAAAAACTCTGCAGTTTAAATAAATATCATACAATAGAGAAATGAAACCAAAACTAAACCACACACATGAGTGATCTATAGTTCATGTGATGTCTCACAAAGTGTTAATATATCCGGACTCCTTCCTTGGGAAACAACCTTTTCCAATAAGTGCCGTGTTGTGAAAAAATGATGATCAGTGATATAGAATCCACCTTCACCACCTCCTAGGTGAATTGGCTGCTCACCTTAAACAAAGATGCCCTGGGTCAAATCATGCCTCTGGTTGAAATATTGCTGTATCCTCGGTCCTCTGTGGTAATCATCAACTGCTCCTTCTAAAGTTTCTCTTCTAGAGTAGAAAGGAAACGTTCATTGCTCAAAATTGCTTGTATGAATGCATATTTATTAAATTTAAAATGCCCACTGACATGGCTATCATCTTGTATATTGCCTATAATGCTGAGATACCAAGAGCTCGCCTTCTCAGCGCTCCTTCCGGGTTCCACAAGAGTCCAGACGTGACATCACCGACTCCGCCCCTCTGCGGAGTATTTATTACAAGTGCAAACATACCAAGACATGGCCATCCACCTAAACCGACAGGCCCATTTCACACAGGCTTTTCGATCTGGTCCACTTGTCCATTTTTCAGACTGACCTGATTGGATGCTCCATTCAGCCCTATGGATGTCAGCCTGTTTGCGGACACCCGTCGCCATCCAATCCGATCCTGTCTGTGAAATCCAGATGGCTGGAGACCTCATTTTATATCTGTCTGGTGGATGGGCTTGAATGAAAATGGACAGGCGGTCCTTTTTTATCCGATCTTCTCATAGAGTAAAGCAGGGCTCCGACAGGTCCATCTCGGCACAGTGAGCGGAGATGGGCCTGTTATCCGCCTGCTCAATAGGGATCAACTGAGAGATCCCCCACTGAGCAAAGTGCAGTCCACCGCGCAGATCGCCCATGTAAAAGGCCCCTTAATCAGAGAAGCAGCCAAGAGGCCCATAGTAACTCTAGAGAAGCTGCAGGGATCCACAGCTCAGGTGGGAGAATCTGTCCATAGGACAACTTTTCGTCATCCCCGCCACAAATCTGGCCTTTATGGAAGAGTAGCATGAAGAAAGCCATTGTTGAAAGAAAGCCATAAGAAGTCCCGTTTGCAGTTTGTGAGAAGCCATGTGGGGGACACATCTGACTAGAGCACCTTCTTCCACTTGTTTGCTGAGACCAAAATTGAACTTTTTGGCCAAAAAGCAAAACTCTGTGCAAAAAAGAACACTGCACATCACCCTGAACCCACCATCCCAACGTGAAACATGGTGGTGGCAACATCATATTGCGGGGATGCTTTTTTCAACGGGGACAGGGAACAGGGAAGTTGGTCAGAGTTGATGGGAAGATGGACGGAGCCAAATATAGGGCAATCTTATGCCCCGTACACACGAGCGGACTTTTCAACATCCAAAGTCCGTCAGACCGAGTCCGTCAGACTATCCGATCGTGTGTGGGCTGCAACGGACTTTAGCTTCGCAAAAGTCTGACGGACTTTAGAAATGAAGCATGCTTCAAATTTTCCCGACGGAACTCCGCCGGACCCGGTCCCCTTCGAAAAATCCGCTCGTGTGTATGCTACTCCGACGGACTAAAACCGACGCTAGGGCAGCTATTGGCTACTGGCTATGAACTTCCTTATTCGAGTCGGGTCGTACGTCATCACGTTCGAATCCGTCGGAGTTTAGTGTGATCGTGTGTGGCCAAGTCCGTTCGGCCGAAAAGTCTGTCAGAACTCCGGCGGAATTCCGGCGGAACTCCTTTGGAAGTCTGTCGGACATAAGTCCTCTCGTGTGTACGGGGCATTAGAAGGAAACCTGTTAGAATCTGCAAAAGACTTGAGACTGGGAAGAAGGTTCACCTTCCAGCAGGACAACTACCCTAAACATACAGCCAGAGCTACAATAGAATAGTTTACATCAAAGCATATTCATGTGTTAAAATGGCCCAGTCAGTCTAGACCTTAATCCAGTTAAGAATGTGTGGCAAGACTTGAAAATTGCTGTTCACAGACGGGTTCCTCATCCAATCTGACAGAGCTATTTTGCAAAAAAGAATGGGCAAAAATATCATTCTAGATGTGCAAAGCTGGTAGAGACATCCCCAAAAAGACTTGCAGCTGTAATTGCAGTGAAAGGTGGTTCTACAAAGTATTGACTCAGGAGGGCTGAATAAAAATTCACGCCACACTTTTCACAAATTTATTTGTAAAAGATGTTAAACCATTTATCATTTTCATTCCACTTCACAATTACATGCCACTTTGTGATGGTCTATCACATAAAATCCCAATAAAATACATTTACGATTTTGGCTATGTGCCCTTTCTCCTTAAAAAAAGCCCTGCTCTCACGTAATGTGCCCTTCTCCCATGTGATATGCCCTGCCTCCTTGAAATATGCCCTGCTCCTACGTAATGTGCCCTTCACCCACATAATGTGGTTGCCTCTGTAAAAGTCTACTTAAAATGTAATTGTAATGCCTTCTATTACCTCCAGTCTATCAGCCTCTACCTTCTCTTGGTTCAGATGCTGATCTTCCCTGCACGGTCTTTTTAAAGTATTTTTTTTTTAAATAACAAACCTGTTATACTTACTTGCTCTGTTTAATGGTTTTGCACAGAGCCGCCCCGATTCTTCTCTTCTGGGGTCCCCCACCGATGCGTCTGGCTCCTCCTGCCTTCAGAGTGCCCCAATAGCAAGCTGAAAATTATAGTATAGTGTGCCCCTATAGCAAGGTAAAAAAAAATCTGCCTTTAGACCCACTCACTTCCTGCCCAGGACTACATGTCCCATGAGACATTGCTCCTCACACATTCACAAGTTCTCAGGCACTTACTGACATGGATGGTGTACTAAGCTGTATGTACTGACTCGACATGAGGCTTTAATTTTAAAGCGAAGCAACGCTAAAGGTTAGTGTGAACAACACTATGTGCTGTCTATTGTATCTTGTGCATAGGCATTTAAGGGGCCTTTTTAATGCCTCTCAAATGCCTGGTCTTACTGCCAGTGTGAACTCAGCCTAAGGGTTAATAGGTGGTTTAAAATGAGCAGCTTTTATTGCAGATTTGCTACAACTGATATTATATACAGAGTTCAAAAGGAAATTCTTTGATTTGCATATAAGCACTAACAAAAACGCACTTTAACAATATTGTTACAATGTATATATGAATCAAGCCTACAAAAAGTACTTGCAGACTTCACCAATAATGCTGTAATCAAAATGCCAATATTACTAGTAATTTAAAATAGAAAATTGTAAAGTTAGAAAGTCTTTTTCAGTTTTTGACTTTCCTAAACATTCACTGCGGGTGTATTTTCCTAGCGATTTGCAGTGTTTCTGCATTAAATATTTGGTTAATGTCACATTTACTGCTTTACAAGCCAGCCCCCCTAGTTCTTATTAAAAGGAGAGATTAAAGCACCCCTTTTTTTTCTTTTTTTTTTTCGCTGTACAATTTTGACCTTGTCTGTAAATAGTGGCGTGCATTGGCACCTAGCCATAAAGTATATTTGTGTAATAGACATTGATTGTGTTGTGGTGTAGGAAGCGCAACATAGTGATGAAATGTAATATACTGTATCACTTTGGATAAAATTTTATAAGTGGATTAAACTGGAGCCATTGGACGTTCATAGCCATTAGCTGGATGTAATAGTGTGCACTATAAAGATTATCAGAGAGCCTTTTCTCACTGTAAGACTTAATGGAACTCTTTACCGCATGTTGTATGGTCACTGATAATGTGAAAAGAGCATTTTCATACAGTGACGTCTTCCTGCACAAGCTAACATGGACCCAGTGCCGTTGCTTTTTATATAGCCACTTGTGCTTAATAGAATACTGAAATACAAGTAATGTTTGCAATTCAATATTAAATGGGTAGATGGCATGAAGGCCACTTTTTTTTTATAAAAAATTGTTCTTACTGGTATGTATATAAAATGAGTGTGGTAGTTTTCAGCACCACTTAATTCAGCACAAAAGGATAACGAATGTATCCAACCTAAAAAAATTAAAATAAAATAAAATTCATACATGGGGAAAACAAGACCTCTACCCACACCATACTGTTAATTCTTCAGGTCTGGTATGCATTTTAAGGGAGATCCCCTGGCAAAACTCCTTGCCCCGCTAGTGTGTTGAGGAGGACAAAGGCCTCTTCCTCACAACCCTGGTCGGTGGTTGTTGGGGGTCTTCACAAGCATGCATGGAGGAGTCTTGGACCTGACCTCATACTACTTTTTATATTGATGGACTTCTATATGCTTTTAATGATTGGATCCATGCCTCCATGTTTGTAATTTTGGTACCTGTTGCACTACCGTTAAGTAGCAGGTGTTGTAGTAATGTTATTATGGTTTTAACAATTTTCTTAATAAAGATTACTTTGTTTTTACACGTACTGTCTCACGCTGTGTCCACAAAGTCTGCTATTTTTCGAGAAAGTCTAGGTCGATTTCTCAATCCTCATTTCTAATGGATGTTGGCAGGGTGGGGGTCCTCCTTTCCTTATTACTTCCAGGTACCTATGTTCAGATATGTGGATGTGGTGCAATAATTCAAACAACTAAAAATTATAGTAATAAAAGGAATTTACTTAGCTTGGTTTGAAAATGTATTACAGATGATAAAATTGATTAAATACAGCACCATTCGAGTCCTGGGGAGCCCATGATTTCATTCGAAATTCCTGAAAGTGACGGCCCACTTTCCTCAGACGCTTTGTCCCTAAGGCTGGGCTCACACTACTGCGAATTGAATGTGGTTTTCCCCGCATTCAGCAGGAGATTGTGACGGGCTCTCTATGCAGCGGCTCCAGAGCAAAGTGCACAGGAGTTATGTGAGTCTTTTGGTCCATTTCAGGTCCAAATTCAGCCCAAAATTCGGGCTGAAATCAGACCTGAAACAGTGAATGGAGACGCACCGGACTCCTGCTGTGAGCCGCTGCGTTCTCCAGTGCGAACCCAGCCTTAGGCTGGGTTCACACTGCCACAACTTCGGATCTGACTTGTGAGACCCCAAGATATGTGACTTGTGAAATCCCATGTTAGTCAATGCCAGCTGATTTCATTTAGCACTACTGAAGTTGCTGCAACTTCAGAAAATGTACCTGTACTACTTCAAGGTGACATCTATCCTACTTCTATCACAGTAGTACTGAAGTCACCAGGAAGTCGCCTGGCAAAGTTGCACTGCAGGTCATGCGACTTTCAGGTCACGGCAGTGGGAACCGAGCCTTAACGTCCTGAGGGAGCTCAAATGGTCTTTTTTTCTTTTTATATAACCATAAACATATTTTAGCATTCCTATTTCTTGCATATTTAGTGTCTGTTCTGTCCCTTTCCCATGTGTCAGAATGATTGACAGCTGAGTTGTAAAAGGCACCAAGCCTTTATCTTTTACAGTATATCAAAAATACAGCATCGGGAGATGGTTAAGGAGACTCAAATTAAATTTGCCCTTGTGCTACTGCTATGGAGGCCCAACAGATTTTACATTTTCTCTACTGCAACACTTTTGTCTTTACCCTGTGTGACTGCCATTTTGATACAAATTGGCTGTGCTTTTAATAATACCTGTGCATCTGGCCATTCAGAACAAAGAAACAGGTTTGCTTTAATGCGTCTATTCCCAGAAATATATACTTTCCTTTCCTTTGTTCCCCCTCTGTTCTGTCCAGTGCCAGCTGAAGGATATACCAGGTACTTCTTGGTATGAAGGATCATGTGACTTGCTCTATATAAGGGGTCTCAAACTGGGGGCCCTCCAGCTGTTGCAAAACTACAAGTCCCATCATGTGCCTGTGGGAGTCATGCTAGTAGCTGTCAGCCTTGCAATGCCTCATGGGACTTGTAGTTTCACAACAGCTGGAGGGCCGCCAGTTTGAGACCGCTTATCTATATGATAGAACTGGACAAATCTTCACTTCTTTACAGGAAGCCCATTGTGTGGTGTAAGATATGACTCAAGTAACTCCTAATTTACACAGGACTTGCCTTTCACTCCCAAAGCCTAAATGGACAAGTGGGGAAATATTAGAAGACCAGTATCTTACCCCCTCCTGTTGGGCTCTGGGGGGAGTGCTCTTTCCTTCGACTGTATTGCATGAATGTTTGCAGTGCTAGTGTCATGTTATATAACTGTATCTCTTTATGATTCTGTGCTTGTACCATTTGGTTGCTATACTTTGATATGTGCAAAAATAAAGATTTCTAAAAAAATAAAAAGAAACCGATCACTCCAATGCAGCCCTTCTCAGAAGCAGCACCCAATTCCAATATAAAGTTATATACACTCACCGGCGGCTTTATTAGGTAAACCTTGCTAGTACCGTTTTGGTATCCCTTTTGCCTTCAGAACTGCCCTAATTCTTTGTTTTTTTTAGATTTAAAAAGGTGTCATAAACATTGCTCAGAGATTTTGGTCCATATTGACATGATGGCATCACGCAGTTGCTGCAGATTTGTCGGCTGCACATCCATGATCTCCCGTTTCAATCCAATCCTATTGGATGAGATCTGGTGACTGTGTCGGCCATTGGAGTACAGTGACCTCATTGTCATGTTCAAGAAAACAGTAGCGAGATGATTTGAGCTTTGTGACATGGCGCATTATCCTGATGGAAGTAGCCATCAGAAGATGGGTAAACTAGTCATAAAGAGATGGACATGGTCAGCAAAAAATACTCAGGTAGGCCATGGCATTTAAACAATGCTCAATTGGTACTAAGAGGCCCAAAAGGTGCCAAGAAAATATCCCCCACACCATTAAACCACTATCAAAACCTGAACCGTTGATACAAGGCAGGATGAAACCATGCTTTCATGTTTACGCCAAATTCTAAACCTATCATCTTAATGTCGCAACTGAAATCGAGACTCGTCAGAAGAGCCAAGGTTTTTCCAATCTTTTATTCTATTCTATGGGAATTGTAGCCTCAGTTTCCTGTTCTTAGCGGATAGGAGTGGCAACTGATGTGGTCCTATACTGCTGTTACCCTTCTGCTTCAAAGTTCGATGTATGGTGTGTTCAGAGATGGTATTCTGCATACCCTGGTTGTAACGAGTGGTTATTTGAGTTACTGTTGTCTGCCCATTCTCCTCTGACATCAGCCAGGCATTTTCTTCCACACAGCTGCTGCTCACTAGATATTTTCTCTTTTTCGGACAATTCTCTGTAAACCCTAGAGATGGTTGTGTGTGAAAATACCAGTAGATTAGCAGCTTTTAAAATTCTCAGACCATCCCATCTGGCACTAAAACCATGCCACGTTCAAAGTCATTTAAATCCACTTTCTGCTCGGCTTGAAATTCAGCAAGTCATCTTCGCCACGTCTAGATGCCTAAATGCATTGAGTTGCTGCCATTTGATTGGCTGATTAGAAATTTGTGTTACCAAGCAATTGAACAGGTGTACCTAATAATAAAGTGACTGGTGAGTGTATACCTTGATAGAGTGATGCTGTCATAGGATAATGGATGCCCCATGTGTCTGTGCATCACTCTACATTTCTTATGTAGTATGGCAATTTTTTTATCTATTGTCTGGTTCAACACTCTACCCCCACCCCCTTCTATTTTCTTTGCCTCACAGTGATGGACCAAATATTGAGCTGAAGGAGACGGAATGACATCGGTGGACACCCCCTATTCTATACTGGCAGTGTTTCAGCCCTGAAAATATAACTTCAGATCTGCTATAAATATATGCAGCTTAATTCTTTTAATGAAATTTGCAGCTTTTCTACGCAAATTCGTTTTAACTCACTGCATACATGTCCTGACAGTTGGCAAGGCTTTTTCCTGAAGACATGTTTAAAGCCTAAAACGGCATGTTTTGGCAAATTAATTTTCACGTCGCATCATTCTACTACATAAAATTCTAATTCAGTCTAATGAGCTTCCGGTGGAATTATTTCCCATATTAAGAATATTCATCTGTCTCACAAAATGTATGTGTATATATAATTATACATAATCTGTTCTTTTCTTGAGTTTCATCTTTATTGGATAATTTTTGTTTTATTTGGTTTTAAATGGTACCCTATCTAAATACTGGGCTGTCATAGCAGATTGGTTTGATTTTTCTAACCTGTAGGAAAAAATGAAATCTGATTGTAAAGCAAGCAGAACAGATTTGTTGCTCTCTTCTGTTTAATAAACGGGACCTCAAAAATTGCAAACTTGCGCCTTTTGTTGGATTGATGTATTCATTGTGACTGATCAATGTTACTGAACTCGAGTTAACTGTTCATCGTCCCTGTGCAGCCTTCAGTGTTGGACTGTCTGTTGAAAATGTTTGTATTTCGCTTGGGAAATTTTCATAGAAAATTATTGAACATACTGGGAAGACGTTTAAGACTATCGCTTTCTCCAGGTGGTTGCTGCTAGGGATGGACTTTATTGAATGTCGTAATATCTATATAAAACTTGCCCTGGGGTTCCCTCCTGATGAGTGACCCAGCCTACTTTCTGCACATGCTTTGGACATGTCTGCGCATCCATGACTTTTGGTCTGAGGTTACTAGATTCATACAATCCTTAACTACTATATCCCAATCCAGTGCATTAGTATGTAGGCGGCAACCTCTGTTACCAAGCCCCGGTGAGCGGGGCTATCCATGATGGGAGGGGCCGTGGCTAGAGCGGCACTGGCTGAGGCCACATTCATCTACATACTAATGCACTGGGTTGGTGAGTGCCACCTTTTTATTCTCTTTTGATGTTGCACTGACGCCAGCTCCCTTCACTGTAAGGGAGAACTCTTTCTCAGCTTAGAGGGGCGCCAAAAGTTTCATTTGGATTACGAGATCTATCCTGATGGCAATTGGAGTTTGTATATTGAGGCTGGTGGAACCCTTGGCATTCACGAGAGCAACCAAAACCTTCCTTGGCTTATTGTTCTATGCCAAGAGGCATGTGAAATGAAATGGAAGACTGATCAAACTCTTAATATCCAAAGTGGAGTTCCACTCCTTTGTAATTTGGACTCTACAATTCGGACGTGTGCAGATTTCGGTTCCTTCTTGGGTGCTTTCACTTGGTTGGGGGATAGTGTTACTTTATATTACTTTTGGTGCCTCATAAACTCTGCTAGAGGGGCAATCTCTGCTCTCCTTGATGGGGTACTTTTTCTCCATGTAACGTGAGGAATTTCATTTAGAATTGTAACTCCTGTTGACCTTTCCTCCTGCCTTCTGGACCTGAGTAATTGTCAGTTGCTTTTTGTGTTTACGTTAAGTCAAGAGGTGTAACCTATGTTATGGTATGCTGTTTGAGCCTTGGAATGCCCAAAGGCTCTGTTTTGTACTTAAGCATTTTAAAATACAATAAAAAGGATTTTCAAAAAAATAATTGACCATAATGCATGGGACTCCAGCAAAAATACTTTAGGACAGATTGAGTATTTGCTCAAATTATACATTTCTTGACTGTGTGCTTCTCCTGAAATTCCTTGTCACTATTTTGATCCTCCCTGTTGAGAAATGAGGTTATCTTCATTACACGGTGCTGTATACACACCTGTTGTCTGTCTGTCTTCCTCTAAGAGGAGTCAGCTGAAAACACAGATCTTCTCAGAAAAAAAACCTGTAATATGTGTGCTAAGTGCATTCCTACAATTGTAGAGATTCTTCTTAGGATAGTTTCTCGGATCTGTCAGAAATGTCCTTATTTTAGCTTATGAAAAAATACAAACCTGACCTTGGTGTGTTTTCCAGTGTGGCACCATTTGGCCCATTTGGTGCTTGTTTCATGGCAAGCATGCCAATCCTTTTATCTAGGTTTTTTTATTTTTATTTTATTGTAGCAGTGGATGATTTTAAGTTATAACTTTGCACACATTTTCAAGCATATACATTCGTGCAATTTTTGCGCAAATTGGCATCAGAGCGTGAAAACGTATTCTTGCGTTTTTGTTCAACACAATATGTAAATGGCCATTTGCGCACATTTATGTACACCAGAGGTAAATTACTGACCAAAAATGCAGCTTTTATTTTTTGTTTTTACTGAAGAATGCATGGCACTCTTTTACGCACCTGTGTGTGTAAGCACATTACAATTAGACCCCTTTTACACTGGGGTGTTTTTCAGGCGCTTTAGCGTTAAAAAAAGTGCATGTAAAACGCTTGAAAGAAGCCCCAACTGCAATCCTAATGTAAAAGTCCGAGTGCTTTCACACTGAGATCCCTTTCACACTGGGGTGTTTTTCAGGCGCTTTAGCTTTAAAAAGAAAAAAAAAAAGCTCCTGAAAGAAGCCGCTCCTGCAATCCCAATGTAAAAGCCCGAGTGCTTTCACACTGAGGCGCTGCACTGGCAGGGCATCAAAAAAAGTCCTGCAAGCAGCTTCTTTGCAGCGCTTTTGGAGCGGTGAATTCACTGCTCCTAAAGCGCCCCTTCCCATTGAAATCAATGGGAAGCGCCTGAAAAGCGATTTTTGGCAGCAGCATTTTGCGGGCGCTTTTAACCCTTTATTTGGCCACTAGCAGGGGTTAAAAGCTACCCCAATAACACTTGAAAAACGCTGGTAACGTAATGCTAGTTTAAGCGGCGCTTTACGACGTTTTTCGGGCGCTGACATTGTGAAAGGGCTCTTAAAGCACTTGGGCTTTCACATTGGGATTGCAGATGAGGCTCCTTTCAAGCGCTTCACAGGTGCTTTTTTTTTTTTTTTTTTTTTTTTTTTTTAACACTAAAGCACCTTAAAAAACGCCCCAGTGTGAAAGGGGTCTTAATGGGCTGTATTTTAGCTCAGTAAAAATAAAAAGCTGCAGCATGCAAGAGGCCTTCCAAAGCTGAAACAGCTAAGTGTAAGACCCCTTTCACACTGGAGCGTTTTTCAGGCGCTTTAGCGTTAAAAAAAAAAAAAGAGCATGTAAAGCGCTTGAAAGAAGCCTCATCTGCAATCCCAATGTGAAAGGCCTTTCACAATGTCAGCGCCCGAAAAATGCTCGTAAATCGCCGCTTAAACTAGCAGCGCTTTATCAGCGTTTTTCAAGCGCTATTGGGGCGCTTTTAACCCCTGCTAGTGGCCAAATAAAGGGTTAAAAGCGTCCGCAAAACGCTGCTGCCAAAGGCGCTTTTCAGGCGTTTTTCAGGTGTTTTGCAGGCGCTTCCCATTGATTTCAATCTGAAGGGGTGCTTTAGGAGCGTTGTATTCACTGCTCCAAAAGCGCTGCAAAGAAGCAGCTTGCAGGACTTATTTTAACACCCTGCCAGCGCAGCGCCTCAGTGTGAAAGGACTCAGGCTTTTACATTGGGATTGCAGTTGCGGCTTCTTTCAGGCGCTTTACAGGCACTTTTTTAAAATCTAAAGCACCTGAAAAATGCCCCAGTGTGAAAGCACTCTGGCTTTTACATTGGGATTGCAGTTGTGGCTTCTTTCAAGCGCTTTACAGGCGCTTTTTTTTAACGCTAAAGCACATGAAAAACGCCTGAAAAACTTCCCCGTGTGAACGGGGTCTAAATAATTTGATATTTTCATAGCAGCTTTTTTAATCTTCTAATAAAACTGCTTTTCTCCTACACCATTTTTAAAGCTCCTTCACTCCCCTGTGCTTTTAATGATGCAATCGGAGCTTGCCAACACTTTTGTGGAAGTCCATTGTGCATCCTTTCTGCTCTGCAGTTCCTTTGAACTTCACAAATTATTCATAATTTTGCATAAGTATTTCTCAGTCCTCCTCCGAGGACAAATTCTATGCAGTCTGGAATGTGATCCCCAGGATCATTTCAGTTCACAGCTACAATTCACATGACCATTAAATAGTGGTCTCCAGATTTATCAGTTTGTGACACAATTAATGGATATGTAAACCCAATCGCAAAAATTTCACATAAGCTTTAAAGCGGATGTAAACTCTTACATATACCCAGTGAAGTGACTGACCCCAGGTGATAGAGCGATGAAACAAATCCTCCTACATAAGTTTAACCTGTTTATCTACAGTCTTCCCTTCTCTATATCCATTCAATATCCAGAAATGATAAAGCTTGACTTAGTTTCAGAAAATAGGGGGCAGAGAGCTGAAATTACACACGGCAGAGTTAAGCGAAGAGAGCTGTGAGAGCTGATTGGAGGGAAGGGACATACTCCCTTTACACAGCACATAGTAACAGAGATGAGGCTGTCAATCACAGGCTGTGTGCTGGAGGTCCCTCCATGTCGCCTTTTTTTTTTCTTGGTGTCTGGAAAACTTGTCAGAAGTGATTCATGCTGATAGCAGAATGAGGCAGAAATTACACTGCTCTGAATTGAGATAAGTACACACCTATAAAGGGGATATGCTTTGTTCATATTTTATGTCTGAGGTTTACAACTGCTTTACCATATTCCAAAAAGTAATTTTAAGTAGTATTAAATCTGCAATTTTTATTAAAATGTGTCAAAAAGGTCCTTATGAAGGTACTTCGGGCTAAAAACACAATTTTGCATTGCAAGATCGTGTGTATTAACATGTTGCAGTGCTATTTATGTTGAATGGTACTTCAGCACATTAGCTAAACACACCCCAGTGCACATGCATTGTAGTGCACCACAGAAACAATGCATGTCTAATTTTTGACAGACCATTTAAATTTCTCCTTTTGCAAACATTGAGAGCTCCGCTGTTTGTTGTGTGTTGCCATTCACACAGTATAAGGCCTCATTACTGATTCCAGGGATTTTTGAACAATGTCGGGGTGAGCCTGTCCTAAGAACAGGCCGAGTCTCCTCTCATCATACAGTGCAAGAAGCCTAACTTCGGAACCAGCCTTTCTCAAACAGAATTCGGTTGAACTCTAGGGTTCCTTCTGAGGTTGCTGGGGGTTCCTTTTAGCAAGGGGCAATTTCTACCACTCAGATAAGTTCCCACTGATATTAAAGTAGTTGTGAACATACAATGTTATAGATACTTTGAACACATTTATAACTATACAAGCGCCATCACTCCCTGTGGCAAAATGCTGGCTGTAGTTGCACAGGGGTTATGTTCAAGAAACAGGCTGTGATTGGGAGGGGGTGTGTGCCAGAGGCAGGCTGTGATTGGGAGGGGGTGTGTGCCAGAGGCAGGCTGTGATTGGGAGGGGATGTGTGCCAGAGAGGTGCCGATTGGGAGGGGGCGTGTGCCAGAGAGGTGCCGATTGGGAGGGGGCGTGTGCCAGAGGCAGGCGCCGATTGGGAGGGGGCGTGTGCCAGAGGCAGGCGCCGATTGGGAGGGGGCGTGTGCCAGAGGCAGGCGCCGATTGGGAGGAGACGTGTGCCAGAAGCAGGCTATGATTGGGAGGAGACGTGTGCCAGAGACAGGCTGCGATTGGGAGGGGGGCGTGTGCCGGAGGCAGGTGCCGGTTGGGAGGGGGGCGTGTGCCGGAGGCAGGTGCCGGTTGGGAGGGGGGCGTGTGCCAGAGGCAGGCGCCGGTTGGGAGGGGGGCGTGTGCCAGAGGCAGGCGCCGGTTGGGAGGGGGGCATGTGCCAGAGGCAGGCGCCGGTTGGGAGGGGGGCGTGTGCCAGAGGCAGGCGTCGATTGGGAGGGGGCGTGTGCCAGAGGCAGGCGCCGGTTGTTCAGGAGGTGTGGTGGCTGAACTACCCAAAACAGACATACTGTGTGTCTGCACAGTGTCTTGTACCTCTAAATGGACAGCCAAAGAATACAGACTGACCACACTAGGCCTGTCCGTACACACGATCAGAAAATCTCAAGTAAAATTTTGTCCGATGAACGATCTGCCGATTTTCTGATCATTGGTATGCTGCTTTTGACAGCCGATTACGAATATTCGGCAGACAAAAACTGGATGTGCAGGCTTCAAAATTTTTGTCTGATGTGAACATCCGATTTTTTTAATTTTATTTATTTTTATTTTTATTTTTTAGTAGTACGGTTTTCTGCCCACTGAACACAGATGTAAGGAGCATTCTTCTCCTTGACCATCACACGGTGAGCTGTGGGATCCATGAGACTGGAACATTGCAATATTTCCTATTAGTAAGGTTGAGAGGCTGTTCTAAACCTTTAACCCTTTGTTAGCACAGCCATTGTTCAAATCAAGAATAACTGTTAATTAAGGAGTAACTCCACTTTTGAATAAAAAATACCCCCCCCCTCTGGGTGATCAATGTACATTGCAGGGATTTTGACAAAGATTCCTACCTTTTTGTTATTCTGAAGGAATAGCTGTTTGTGTCGATGTGCAGAGTCTGTATGGGAGTGACTTTTTATTATTAATCAGCTGCTGCACCTGCAGGCCTCTGTGGAAAGTGTCAGGGCCTGCATCCCTTTGAGAGTATCACACCAAAAATGTAATTTTTATAGCAGGGGATGCCAAAAATCTGATTTGGATCTAAGTGCAGACGTCTGCGAAAATCAGTACTCCAATCATACCAGCAGGAAATTGCATATCTGTGGGATGGGGGGGGGGGGGTGTTCTGTATACATTCTGTGTACAGGACGCCTCCAGGTAGGCAGGTTGCATTATACAGAAAATTACAGAGCTGCAGGTTAAAAAGGAAAGCTAATTTTTAATAACATTCAATTACAGCATGACTTGTGTCGCAATTGTACACGCTATATTTTGTTTTTATTTGCGATTTCTTTTCTCACGTAAGTGGAGTTGCCATTTAAGATCTGCTTGCACAGTACAGATGGGGTTATTTATGGCAAAGACCGCTGCCCAGCCCCCTCTTTGTACAGTGCTGGAATTTCCCCCGAAAGGAACATCTAAAAAGAAAGTAATCTGCGTCTTTTGCATTTCTAATATTTTGCTATGTGAATGAAATATGTAACTTATATAAAGTAGGTGTTTTCCCTGGATCATGTTACATGTTACACTGTGAATATGGGTGTGATGTTTAACATGCTCCAAAAGGTACATTTATTCTTTAAAAATATTCAAAGTTGCAGCTTAAATTATTTTTTAGATGTTCTGGAAATTCCGGCACGGTAAAAATCCTTCTAGTTCTTTCTGTTTATGAGGGGGGCGGCGTGGGCAGCTGTGTTTGCCATAATTAACTTTGTGTTGCACAAGGGACATTTCATACTTCGCATCTGTGCTTATTTAGAAGAGAAAAAATAAGGAAACTTGGGCTTTAGCCTAGGTTCACATTGCAGCGATTTGGCATGCGATTTGACATGCAAAATCAGTGGCTATTGCCGGCAATGGCACCGCCGGAATCGGCAGAGCACCGATTCGCAAAAGTAATTTCTCTACTACTTTTTGGCGACTTCAGGATGCGATTTGTAGACATCTGTGCAGCAACCCGCACAGATGTCTCTGAAATCGCACCCGAAGTCGGGACTGACATGCGGGAATGTTCACCTGCACTCGCACAATTTCATTCCCGCTGTTGGGCTTATTGCAACACCAGTAGGGATGAGCCGAACACCCCCCGGTTCGGTTCGCACCAGAACTTTCGAACGGACCCCGCGTTCGAAACGAACGTTAGAACCCCATTGAAGTCTATGGGACTCGAACGTTCGAAATGGAAAGTGCTAATTTTAACAGCTAATATGCAAGATACTGTCCTAAAAAGGGTTTGGGGACCTGACTCCTGCCCCAGGGGACATGGGTCAATGCAAAAAAAAGTTTTAAAAACGGCCGTTTTGGCGGGAGCACTGATTTTAATGACTATTAAAGTGAAAAAAAAAGTGAAATATTCCTTTAAATATGGTGCCTGGGGGGTGTCTGTAGTATGCCTGTGAAGTGCCACGTGTTTCCCGTGTTTAGAACAGTCCCTGCACAAAATGACATTAAACTGAAATAACACCATTTAAAACTGCTTGCGGTTTTAATGTTATATCTGGTTCCTGCAATATGGTTGAAAATCATTCCCTGCCCATTACCAGCCTATTTGGGTCTTGTACGCATATTAAGGGGAACCCTGTACCCATATTAAAAAAAGGAAATGCGTGTGGCCCCCAGGCCCTATATACTCAGAACAGCAGTATACAGGCGGTGCAAACAAGACAGGGACTGTGTAGGTTTGTTGTGTTAAGTTGAATCTGTTTGTAATTTTCAACTGGTACATTTTTAAAGTGTAGCTCCAGTCAAAAAAAACGATTTTTAAGCTTTTTGGAAAACATAGGGAAGGGTTATCACCCCTGTATAATTTGTTTTGTCGTCCATCTTTTTTCATCTCACTTGCTGTTGTCTCCTTCCGTTTGCAAGTAGGAGATGTTTGTAAGTTGGATGTTTGAAAGTAGGGGCCTGCCCTATATGCTCTGCAGAAATGGCGGAACAAGGTGTTGGTTTTGCCACAACATTGTAAGCCCTCAAAGTGACTCTTGGTGGGCGCTGGAGCGCCCTGCTGTGAACGATTATATCAAGAATTGTAATTACATGCCATTGTTGAACAGTGGTAGAAAAATTGACCTTTGGTGGTTGTGGTGCTGGTGCCACAACACTATAAGTCCTCACCGTTACTCTGGGTGGGCACAGGAAGGGGCCCTCCTGTGAAATATTATATCAAGAATTGTGTAGGAAATCACTCATATGTCACCTCCTCAATGCCGCTAAGGCGTGCATCCCCCTTCACTGGAAACGAAGGTCCCCCCCGACTGTGGCTCAATGGCTGCAGAAAATGGAGGATATACGGAAAATGGAGGACCTAATTCTTACTGCACAACACAAACAAGAAATATATAAAAAAAACCTGGGACATCTGGTGTTTGTTCATATTCTCCACTGAAGGCCAATCGTTGCTGAAGCCCTGACTCTCCCCTGGCTCCCCTACTATGGAACTGTCGACCTGCACCACCGCCATGTCTGCCTCTCTGTCTATTGACTGTCCCTTCCCTTCTCTGTTTATCCCTGCCCTCTTTCCCCCTCCTTTCCCCCTTTCTTTTTTCCCCCCTTTTTGTTTTCCTTTTTTTCTTTCTCTCTCTATCTCTACCCCCGTTCTTCCTTGATGCTTCCCCTTATACACCTCCGGCGACTCTGGGCTTCCTCCCCTCGCTTAGGAGGAGGAGGCACAGAAACTGTACTCCGCTTCTGTACCCTTTCAATGAGCTCTCATCCCCACGGTTTTTCTTCCGGCTTACTACACGTGGAAGCAAGGACCCCTTATCTACCCATTTGCTTTACCATGTCTTCTTTCATTGCACTACTCGGGTTGTTACTCTCTCTTATACCGGAATGCTTTCTGTATTTATGGCTCTAATTGTTCTTTCTGTTTGTATTGTGGGGTATGCCCCCAACCGGAGATAAATACAATAAATTTTATATTTGAAAAAAAAAAAAAAAAGAATTGTAATTACATGTCCCTGTTAAACAGGGGCAGAAAAATTGGGCCTTAGGCACTGGTGCTGGTGCCACCACAATGCAACCTCTGCCATATACTCTAGTTTTATTGCAGGAATTAGCCCTGCTGCAAAGCATTGCATCAAAAATTTTAATTAAACGCCCCTGTTAAACAGGGGCAGAAAAATTGGGCTGCTGGCATCACCCAGAACCAAAAAACTCCTGCAGATGCCTTTTTTATAGAACAGCAGAGATAAAGGGGTATATACAGATGTATACTGTGCTGTGCTGGAAGCACAAACAACTTCCAATAACTCCTGCAGATGACAATTGGGCCCAAATAGAGAACAGCTATGTAGGTGGATTATAGCGGTATGTACTGGGTACAGAGCACGCAGACAGCACGCACTAACACTACTGACTGCAAGCTCTATTATTAAAGATAGATCACTAGCTATATAGGTGAGGTGAATATAGTGGTGTATACTGCGGTCAGGGCACAGACAATAACCACTACACATGAGCAAGATAGGAAATCAGCCAAAAACGATCGGTGTGTTACTGTGTTGAAGGTACACAGAACACCCACTGCTTCAGATGCCAACACACTACACGAGGCCGCCTTAAAGGCGGCCTTATATAGTGTGGGGCGTGCACTACACAGCCAGAGCTATGATTGGCCACAGGCAGGACGCCCGTGGCCAATCATAGCTCTCCTCGCTGCTGCCGCTGCGATTGGCCAAGCATGCGGGGTCACAGTGCATGCTTGGCCAATCATGAGCCAGCAATGCACTGCGCCATCGCAGTGCATTGTGGGCCACACGAATTTTGACGCGAACGGCCCAAACGTTCGGAATTCGGCGAACGCCCGAACGACCAATGTTCGAGTCGAACGTACGTTCGACTCGAACACGAAGCTCATCCCTAAACACCAGTATCTCAAGGTGTGTTGCCAGGAAGCTTGCCGTTATGGGGTGACAGTGCTCAGTCCCTGTCTGCTAGAGCTGCATTAATGTGTTTTTTATATCTGCCTATAGTTCAGGCTTAAATTTGTCCAATTCCCAGCTGTAATCAGAAATAGCATTTAAAGTAAAACTAAAGGCCATTGGGGAGATCCACCCTCTCTATTTGTCCAAATTTGGGTTGTCCACAGAACAGTAATAAAGGGGAAATCTTCCAATGGATACTAGTTCTGGTGACTTTGGGGGCCCTAATTTATTCCCTTAATTTGCAGGGATTTCCTCTTACTTCCTGTTTTGACTATGGAACAGGAGGTGAAGGTAAGTCTCCCTAATAGGACACAGATGGCAAAAAATAAAACTGACGGGGGTTATAACCCTCCCTTACTCTATCTGAAATGGTGGGGGGGGGGGGGGACTTTTGTTCTACTTTAAATCAAAAGTTGATTGGAACTGCATTTATACTTCTGAGAGTATATATGTGTGTGTATGTATATTTATGTGTATATGTAATATATAATAAACATACAGCATCTCACAAAAGTTAGTACACCCCTCAAATGTTTGTAAATATTTTATTGTATCTTTTTATGTGACAACACCGAAGAAATTACACTTTGCTACAATCTACAACCCCACAGATGCTCAATAGGGTTTAGCTCTGGAGACATGCTTGGCCGGTCCATCACCTTTACCCTCAGCTTCTTTAGCAAGGCAGTGGTTGTCTTGGAGGTTTGTTTGGGGTCGTTGTCCTGTTGAAATACTGCCCTGCGGCCCAGTTTCCAAAGGGAGGGGATCATGCTCTGCTTCAGTATATCACAGTACATATTGGCATTCATGGTTCCCTAAATGGACTCTAGCTCCCCAGTGCCGGCAGCACTCCCACCGCCATGCTTGACTGTAGGCAACACACACTTGTCTTTGTACTCCTCACCTTGTTAGTGCCACGCTTGCTTGACACCATCTGAACCACAAATGTTTATCTTGGTCTCATCAGACCACAGGACATGGTTCCAGTAATCCATGTCCTTGGTCTGCTTGTCTTCAGCAAACAGTTTTCGGCCTTTCTTGATGCATTATCTTGCAGGCTTCCTTCTGGGACGACGGTGTATTGTCTGAGCACTGCTGGGCTTACCCACCCACCCCTTGAACCTCTGCAGCAATGCTGGCAGCACTCATATGTCTATTTCCCAAAGACAACCTCTGGATATGACGCTGAGTACGTTGACTTAACCTCTTTGGTCAACCATGGCGAGGTCTGTTCTGAGTGGAACCTGTCCTGTTAAACCGCTGTATGGTCTTGGCCACTGTGCTGCAGCTCAGTTTCAGGGTCTTGGCAATCTTCTTATAGCGTAGGCCATCTTTATGTAAAGAAACCATTCTTTTTCTCAGATCCTCAGAGAGGTCTTTTCCATGAGGTGCCATGTTGAACTTTCAGTGACCAGTATGAGAGAGTGAGAGCGATAACACCAAATTTAACACACCTGCTCCCCATTCACACCTGAGACCTTGTAACACTAACGAGTCACATGACACTGGGGAGGGAAAATTGCTAATTGGGCCCAACTTGGACATTTTCACTTAGGGGTGTACTGACTTTTGTTGCCAGCAGTTTAGACATTAATGGCTGTGTGGAGTTATTTTGAGGGGACAGCAAATTGACATTGTTCTACAAGCTGTACACTCCCTACTTTACATTGTAGCAAAGTGTAGCGCGTGTGTGTGTGTGTAATATATATAATTCAGTGTGCGTGTGTGTGTATATATGTAGAGCATATATATCCCTTTTTTATTTTTTATTTTTTTTTCTGCAGATCTTTGTTTCTGTGTCTGGTTTTACTCTGCTTGTATATTTCTATAAACGGGAAGCTGATGTTTCTGCTTTCCTCATTATGATGTAAATAAAATCCAAACTCTGGACAAATCTGTCCACATTGGGGAGATTTCCCCTCACTTCTGGTGTTATCATTGGGGCTACAAGTTAGATCACTAAGAATGTTTAATACTGTAGACTGTGTAAAAGTTTAAATTATTTCCAGATTTTTATATCCGTTTTGTATACTTGGGTGATTGCCTTTAATTCCTTTGTCGTCACTGGACAGCAAGCGAGGGAAATAACACTAGTTGTAATGAACTGTAGGAATTGATGACACCTGTCAGGAACTGGGTCACCTTCTGGTGACCATGTGCTTCCCAGACTGGGAAGTTGTAGTTCCAGCGTCCACCAGTGGGTGTTTCCCAGCAGCCAGCAGGTTCTAGGAATCCGTCTCATGTGACTTAAAGAGCTTCACTTATCTCTCCCCACCCCCCTCCCCTCGGGTGCCACATTTGACACCTTTTGGGGGAGAGCGGGTACCTGTTTTTTACATCTACCATGTCCCCATTCTTGGGAGACCGGACTGCTGCAAGTACGTTAGCAGCTTGGCCCCCTACTCCTCCCTCGGCTTCTGTAGGGCCAGTGAGAGAGCGCAGGATGCTTCGTGCATGCGCATTAGGTACCTGGCTGTTAAGCCGAAAGGCTACACTGCCAGGTTCTCTTATCAGCAATGGCGGTGGCAACACCCGACCAGCCGATGTAAACATCAGCTGCAGTGCAAACATTGCTGGACTCCAGGACAGGTAAGTGTCCTAATGATAAAAGTCAGCAGCTACAGTATGTGTGCGACTTTTCATTTTGAAAGGGGTGAGCGGAACTCCTCAAGTCCCTCTTCTGCTAATGCACCTTGCAGTAGTGCTTTTCTGAGCTGTGCTGCTGCCATTTAACTTGCTCCTGACCTACCTCTTTTCATGCCTCCTGTAACCCTGCGCCCTTCTGATATCTGCCGCCCCTTGTTCCTGCTTATCCCAGTCCTGCCCTACCCCCCCCCCAGCATCTTCGGTACTCCCTGTGACCTGTGCTCCTTGCATATATTGTAAATATTTTATATAGTTAGGCTTTCTGTTACTTTGGTTATATGGTTGTGGATTACTTAGGCTTTTTGGTTATATGGTTGTGGATTACGTAGGCTTTTTGGTTATATGGTTGCGGATTACTTAGGCCTTTTTGCTGGTGTGTGAATTGCTAGCTAAACCAGCCCATTCTGGAAATCTTCCATGTTTGATGCTTTTTAATGTCACATGAATGTATATTTTTTATCTGTTTTCTCTTTTTTTCTAATAAAATTATTTTTTTATGGATACAGTATTGTAACCATCTACCTTTATTTGTGACACCATTAAAAGTCCTGGGATTGGTTGAGCCCCCAAGTCCAAGTTATGTTCTATTTGTGGATGTCTTTTTTGTTTTACTGTTAATAAATTTACTTTACTACAAATCGGCTGGTCTCGGTTTCTAAGTGTAGCCACATAGATCTGGCCATCTCTGCTGCTGATTCCTAACCACATCCTTGCAGATCTGCTAAAGAGCTAAAATTCGGCTTGTATTCCCTGACAGGTAGTAATGTAAACCAAGCATTAGACTGGGGTGCCTTAATATTGAAAATGGTTTTCAAGGGCACCCTGACTAGAAAACGGTGGAGAAATGCTGTTCTAAGCCTTTTTTATTCTATCCAACAACATAACTTTTGGCTGGCAGTGGGCTTTAAAGTGAACCTTAAGGCTGGGTTCACACTATTGCGAATTTGATGTGGGTTTCCCTGCATCCAATTCGCATTGCAGGATATTGTAACTGGCTCTCTATAGAGCCGGTTCACACATCTCCAGAGTGGCTGTGGTGTGAATTGCACAGGAGTCCTGTGCATCCATTTCAGGTCCCGAATTCAGGCAAAAATTTGGGCTGAAATTGGACCTGAAACGTTGAATGGAGATGCACCGGACTCCTGCTGTGAACCGCTGCGTTCTCCAGCGTGAACCCAGCCTTATACATTAAGGTTAATAACCTTCTTTGCTGCAGCTGCCCCCGGAGCCCCCCTTTTTCTTACCTGAGCCCGATCCGATCCAGCGATCTGCATGAGCCCAATGGCTCCAGCCACTGTCTCTGTCCTCATTGGACAGATTGATAGCAGCAGGAGCCATTGGCTCCAACCGCTGTCAATCAAATAATGGGCAGGGTTGAGTCCCGCTGTCTGTGTCAATGAATGCATTAGTGGGACTCAGGAGTGAGAATACATGGGTGCCCCCATGGAAAATAGCTTTTTGTGAGGGCACCTAATGAGGAGGAGCCAGGAGTGTTGGTGGGACACCCCAGAAGAGGAGTATCGGGGCTGCTCTGTGAAAAACCCTTGCACAAAGCAGGGAAGTAAAACATGTTTGCCATTTTTATTAAAAAGAGCGAACCTTTACAATCATTTTAAGAAAAATAAACCACCCATCTATGTTGCACTCTTCCCTATTTCTTTTGCTTCTCCAGGCTTTCTCAGTTCCTTCTCTTTGCATTAGATTCTCTTTTCTACCAAGGGTTTTTTTTTTGTTTTGTTATTTTGTGCATCTCTAAACCATGCAACTCTTGACACAGAGCAGGTGTATCCATTACTCATACTTGTGTCTTGCAAAAATGTTTATTAAGCCACAGCTAGTTTGCCCTTTGTCAGGATAGGCCTTGGATATCAGGCCCACATTCTACACAGGGTCTTAGCTTTTCGCTAGATCTAACACCAAGTTCCACCTAACCCTACACCATTCAGTGGATTCATATGAAAGCCTCAGGGGCTAATGAAGACTCCAATTACAGGCCACTGAATTAAGTATGCAACTTGGTTCTGAAAATGGGCAGTGCTTGGCATTGTGTCAGGTCAGAACTTGCAACTGTGTATAGTGTTCAGCTTTGGACCCAAGGGCTCCCCAGTTAAAAAAAAAACAATGAAGAAAATACCCAGCCCACTCACCTGCCAGTATGCAACAAACCCAATTATCCTGCCCAACAGTTCATGGGGTTTAGTTTGCACATATTTTGAAAATATATGCGTAAGCTGCACGGCCACTTCACGGCACCGTAGTGTACTGCAGTCCTAAGTTTTGAGAGACTCCAATGTTGGAGCACATATGGCCCCTTTCACATGGGCTTTCTGATCAGTTTTTCAGGTGGACCTGATCGGAGCCTTTATTCACTCCTATGAAGCAGTGGATGTCAGCCGTGACATGTCTACTGGCACCCGCCGCTATCCGGTCCGTGATTTACAGACGGTTGGTGACCCTATTTTCCATCCGTCTCTGCACGGTCCTCCCCCCTTCTCAGCGGAGGTTAACGGATCAAACCCCCATTGAGCAAAGCAGAGTTCGCTGGGTGGATCGCTCGTGTGAGAGGGCCCTATATAATAATGGATAGATTAAGGGCAGATTATGCCTGGAGGGAGCCCATCTCAGGCCCACAGAGAAATGGCTCTAAATTGTTGAACATATGTGACCGAAAAGTTCATGCCTTTTTGCTCTGTTAGGGTCCTTTCACACAAGCGGTCTACCCAGCGGACTCCGCTTTGCTTGATCCCCGCTGAGTAGGCGGATGACTGGTCTGTCCACTCACTGTGCAGAGCTGGACCTGTCAGAGTCCCGCTCTCCTCCATGGGATCGCATGAAAACGGACCGCCTGTCCATTGTAATCTGATCCCAACCAACCCAATCCGCCAGATGGATGGAAAATAGGGTCTCCATCCATCTAGATTTTATGGATCGGATAGTAGCGGGTGTCAGAGGACATGTCATTACTTACATCTCTCGCTCCATAAGAATGAATAAAGGCTCCGATCAGGTCTGCCTGAAAAACTGACAGGCGCACCTAATCTGAAACCCGTGTGAAAGGAGCCTTCGTTTTTCATCTTGGCTCACCTGACAGATTTATTTTAAACATAATATTGAGAACTGGTGTCGGATTTAAACATTTCCAGCAAAGCAAAGACCATGTAACTTGCTGTACTTAAAGAATAACTAAAGACAATACCCTTTTTATAGTTGTGGATAGAGTGGAGAGGGATTAGAACACCTGTCAGTTTTTATTTCTGTCTGTGCCCATGTTAAGGAGATTCACCCTCTATATTTGTCCCGTTTACCATTATTGAAAGTGAAAGAAAAAAAAATTCAACATCTTGTGTTGTCCCCAGAAAAGTAATAGAGGGGGGCTTTACAATGGACACACTAGTTTTGGTGACCTGGGGGTCCCCAAGGAATCCCCTTCATTTTCAGGGATTTCCTCTCACTTCCCGTTTGGCTATGGGGCAGGAAGTGAAGGGAAATCTCTGCAATGGGACACAGATGGCAAAAAAAAAAAAAAACTCTGATAGGGGTTGTAACCCTCCCTTACGCTATCCAAACTGAAAAAAAAAAAGTTTTGCCTAGAATTCTACTTTAGTATGAAAAAAGGTAATGGGAAACTTGCCAGTGACCACAAACTTTACCTGGTTGTACATCATCTTGAAAAATCTTTTGCAACTGATAGCGTTTCTTTTTCGAAATGGGAACAGCTGTTTTTCCATGCATGTTATGACCTATCTGCCAGCCATACTGGAAAGAAGAGTGCAACAGCTTATGGCGGTGCAAGTTTTTTGACTCCTGGCAGATTCCTCACCTCCTTTCAGTCTGAGCTCTCTGCCCACCTTTGTCTACACGTTTATTATTGTTTCAGGACTTGTTGGCTGGATAAGTCGCCATCCTAAATGTTTGGCTGTGGAAAGAAGAGCACATGTACTGTAGTTTTAAAACAGAATTGGTTGCTATGAAACAATGTATCAGGTAACGGAGACCTCAACATGTTGAGAATAGTGGTCAGTACTATGGATCTTGTGAAAGGTTCAGCACTGACCCCGCTAGCAGAGCTTCGCAGAAGACACAAGCGTTTGAGACTGTAGCCTCTGTCAAGGCTTCAAGAAGTCGGCACATATGACCGTATCTAAACACCAATTTTGTTGTTTGTTTGCCAAGAGCCTTTCAAGTGGTGACACAAAGAGTCTAATGGCCATGGAGCAGTGCATATATTGTGTGGTATGACCTTTGGAGGGATGTGAAAATATTGATGTGAAATTTCTCCATTCTTTCTTGAGTGACCATGCCAACAAGAGGAACATCTATCTGTACCATTATTTCGTTCATCCATTCAGGTAATCCTTTTTGGCTCTGTCCATTGTTGTGGGGAATTGCCAAGTTCTGTATAAAAGAGAAAGTAATGAATTGGGGTTTCCTTTTTTTTTTTTTTTTTCTTTCTTCCAAAGCTTTCTAGTACGCTTTTAACATGCAACTAGGGGGCTAATTAGATATACGAAACCTGAATTAACTTAAAGGAGAAGTATTGCCAAAGCTCTTTTGGCCATACTACTTGCACTTCGTTCTGCACTCAGACCCAGATTAATCCGACAGCTGGGTAAAGCTGACATCACAGAGCCAGTCCAGGCTTTGCAGGAATCCCGACAATGTCAGGATCCACCTAGGTGATCTGCCGAGTGCCTGAGCCAGCTGCCCCCACAGTTTTAGATGTAATTGGTGCTAAGTGTTATTGTTTACAAAATTAGCAAAGTCATGAATTACATTATTTTTTTTTATTCATGTATATGTGCACTCATATTATATTTGCTTAATTGTACAGCTGAAATGAAATGCCAACACCCTCTGATCAATAGAAGGTTAATGGATGTTGCATAATTTACATATGCTAATATGCTGCACATTAGAAAGCATTCAATAGCAGGCAGGCAGTAGTGCAGACATTCTAGGCAGCCGCAGTGATACTCCACATCAGATCTGTCTTGTTTGCTCAATAAGTCAACTATTCAGGGTCAGCCACATCCATCAACTCCCTCCATAGCGAATGCTTACAACACTGTCTGCCCAGGCAGTTTTTTTTTTTTTTTCTTTCTAATGAAATACATTTGAGCTCATCCATCTGCTGTGATAAATGACCAACTTATTGCTTTTGCACTGCAGATAATTCCATTAGAAACATATTATTCATCCAAATACAAACGATTTTGCAGAGCTGGAGCAATGAAACGCTCATAACCATTAAAATGCATAACATTTCTGCAATAAATGCTGGAGCATACAAAGAAAGCTCACCCTCCACTATTTATATCCTAAGAACTAGCAAACAAGATCTGCCTTTTGGTTGAGCTGAAAATATTTTAAAGGAACGATGGATGATGGATTGGCATTGAATGCTATGGAAAATTGGGCCGCATGTATGAAATAGAATATCAAAGCAAGGCATGTGTACTTTGACTGGCAACGCCATTTCCTTAACTAGTAAACAAAATTACTTTTTAAATTGTCTTTTTTTTTTTTTTTAGGCAGTACCAGCAGTTTGCCATTGGTTCGTTTTTATACATAAGCCACATTCACTGGCCTGATAAAGGATACTATAGACCTAAGAGAATGGTAGGATGCCCTGCTGGTGCTTCTGCCACCACTGTTATCCTTGAGCAGAAGAATGAGCATTTAAAGTGACCCTGTCACTTTATTTTGCACCCTGCAAAAGATTACCATTACCTATGTGGCAGGTGGAGACCCCAATCTTTTTTTTTTTTTTTCTTCCTTTTTTTTTTTTTTTTTTTTTTTTTTTATATAGAGTATTTGACATTTCAAAAGTGTCCTCTGTTGCATGCTGTGATTCCACCTTCCATATGCATAATTTTTTTAAGTTTTGAGATAGTGGAGATGAATTAGAACATCAGTCAGCTTTTATTGCTGTCTGTGTCCCCTAGGGATTTCCACCCTCTCTATTTGTCAGGTTTACCATTATCATTGAAAGTAAAAGAAAACTCATCTCAAATAGAAACCCATATCCAAACCTATTTCACAGAAAATGTAGGCTCAGTTGATTCTCCAGTTGCCTTGTGGGAAGCTCACAAGGCGACGGTCAGGGGACATCTAATCCAGATCGCTTCCCGTACGAAGCGGGCCAGGGAGCAGCGGATACGAGAGTTGACTTCCTTGTTGGAAGCGGCAGATGCGACGTGGAAGGCGCGTCCTACGGTAGCCCATAGGCGGACACGTGACAACTTGGCCACTGAGTTGGACCTGCTCGCCTCTGCTCAGGCGGAGAAAGCCCTGCGCTGGTCCAAGTATAAATTCTACAGTTGCTCGAACAAACCTGGTCCTATGTTAGCTAGGAAACTTAATTCAGCGGGACGTTCGGGCAGGCCAGTTCGATTACAGGTGACAGGTGGGGGACTCACGTCAAATCCATCCAAGGTAGCGGCTGGTTTTGCCTCCTTCCTCTCCTCCCTCTATAGTGGGCCAGCTGCCTTCGACCGGGACAAGGCCGAGAGATTCTTCCAATCGATTTGCCTCCCCTCATTGTCCTCGGCGGCACAGGCCAATTTGAATGCTCCTATAACGGAAATGGAGGTTGCCCAAGCCCTAAAGTCCCTTAAGCCATCCAAAGCCCCGGGCCTGGACGGCTTTACCGGTCTGTACTATAGGACATTTGCGTCCCTGCTCACGCCCCATCTAACGTCTTATTTCAACGCCTGGCGGGAGGGTGCAAGGCCCGCGCCAGACTCGCTGAAAGCCTATATCTCTATGATTCCTAAGTCACACGAGGAAGCCACAGACCCGCAGTCCTTTCGTCCCATATCCCTGTTGAATGTTGACCTGAAGGTTCTGGGAAAGGTCCTGAGCACAAGGGTCAACAGATATCTTCAGGCCCTCATTCACAGGGATCAAGTGGGCTTTGTGCCCGGTCGCCAGGCGGGGGACAATGTCCGCAAGGTGGTCCATCTCCTTCATATACTTCATCAGCGTAAAATACCTGGACTTTTGCTCTCCCTAGATATTTATAAAGCGTTTGATTCGCTCTCCTGGGACTACCTTTATTTTGTTCTAACCAAATGGGGATTTTCACATTTTCTGCAATGGATCCAGGCCCTCTATTCCGCACCGTTGGCGTCGGTTAAATATGCGGGTTTCCTTTCTGACCCTTTCCCGATACTCCGGGGGACTAGACAGGGATGCCCCCTGTCCCCGGCACTATTTATCCTAGCATTGGAGCCGCTGGCGGCGGCGATTAGGGCCAATAGCGATGTCTCGGGAATCCCTTACGCGGGCACTCAATACAAAGTGAACCTCTTTGCGGACGACGCCCTTTTGACCATATCAAACCCGCTTATCTCCCTGCCCAACCTGCAACTGATATTAGACCAATTTTCAGCCTTCTCGGGTCTTCAAATGAACCCCGCCAAGACCACAGCGCTGAAAGTTACTCTCCCTCTGGAACTGGTGCAGCGTCTCCAGGACCATTTTCCATACCGTTGGGCATCCCACTCGATTGATTATTTGGGTGTCAAATTACCACCATCTTATTCTTCCCTTTTCTCGACCAATTACTATCCCCTGTTGCGAACGGTGTCCACCCTTATGCAAGCCTGGCAATTCTCCACTCTCTCATGGGTAGGCAAGATCTCGGCGGTGAAGATGACGATTCTTCCTAAAGTCCTTTATTATTTTCGCACTTTGCCTGTCCGGGTACCCACTTTTTTCCTTAGACTCTTGCAGAATAAAATCCTCCAATTTATATGGACGCGCAAACGCCCCAGGGTACCTAGAGCGACCCTTTATACCCATAGGCTCCGGGGAGGCTTGGGGGTCCCCAATATCTCTAAATATTACACAGCAGCCCAGATCTCTCCGTTGACTATGCTCCATGCAACCGCGGATGTTCCTCTGTGGGTGCTCCTGGAGGTGCCTGGCTGTGACCCTTGTGCACTTCAGGCACTCCTCTGGCTCCCCAGGAATCTGCGCCCTCCTTCCCTAAGCCCCATGCTGCGCCATGGTCTGCAGGTGTGGGACTCAGTTCGCTATTCCAGTAATCTGATGTCCCCCTTTCTACCCCTACTTCCCATCACTCGTAACCCTCTTTTCCCCCCGGGTCTGGAGGAGCCCCAGGCATTCTCCTGGTGGTCCTCACATGGCTACCCACGAGTCCAAAATTTTCTTTCCTCACGCTTATTCCCCTCCTGGGAAAGTATCCGGGAAACGCATGAGGCGCCGGATAATGAGCATTATCACTTTATCCAATTAAAGCACTGGATTGCAACGTTGCGCCGCATGTCCACCTACCCCTTCCAAAAAACTTTTTTTGAACATTCATGCCAGCACGCCCCAGGGTCCCCAGGTCTTATTTCGGCCATTTATGCCTCTCTGAATGGTCGCCCGCCATCAGCACCCCTCTCTTATATGACTCAATGGGAAAAGGACCTTCAGGCCCCAGTAGACCCAGAGGACTGGAGCAGGGCCTGGAAAACGGTCGCCAAATGCTCGTTCAACACAAATACCCTAGAGGCTGCATATAAAGTAATGTTCCGATGGTATTGGGTACCTGCCCGCACAGCCCGGGCTTTCCCTGGGAGTACTGACAGATGCTTCCGCAACTGTGGACAGCGAGGTGATGTTCTGCACACATGGTGGGCTTGCCCAAGGCTGGTGGGATTCTGGTCTAGGATTTTCGGTTTGCTGCAGACACTCTTCCACCTTACGATCCGAAGGGACGCTAAGCTAGCTCTTCTACATTGCCCGGTACCTGGTTTGCGAGGCCCTCAACAAAAGCTGGCTACTTATTTATTTATAGCGGCCAAGCGGACCATTGCCCAAGCCTGGAAGTCCCAGCAGGTAGATTTTCAAGGGGTTAAAACCCGCATGACTGCTATGTTACTTCAGGAACGTATGTCCAGTATTGTCCATAATTCTCATGCTAAGTTTCTAAAAATCTGGGAGCCGTGGATCTCCTATGAGTTCCCCGGGCTCCTAGCTGCAGGCCTGGGCTTGGTCTAACTCCTCTTGGCGAGGCGTCCACACCCGAACTTTCCCCCTCCTTTCTTCCCCCTCTTTTCTCCCAACCTTTCCTTCTTCTGTTCCCTATCTCTTTTCACTCTTCTTTGCAATCTCTCTCATTGCTAACAAATACTGCTGCCCCCCGTAGGAGGGAGTAGTGGGAGAAGGGCTTTCCCTCCGGAAACGATAAAGGAACGAGTTGCTTGGTACTGGAGCCAGTCTCGATACCATTCCCTACACTTTTTCCTCCCCTTCTTGTGTTTTGATAAGTATACTGTGATGGTTTGCACTTCGGTTTCATATTCACGTTTTGTAGCCCCTGCGAGGGCGCACAAGGAGCAGATTGTAGTCTTGTTTATTCCTGTTTATTAAAAATTTTCAATAAACATATTGAAACAGAAAGTAAAAGAAAACTCCAAATTTTTGGGCTTTTCCGAGAAAATTAATAGAGGGGAAATCTTCCAATGGAGACACTAGTTCTGTTGACCTTGGGGGGGCCCCAAGAGATTCCCTTAATTAGCAAGGATTTCCTCTCACTTCCTGTTTTGGTTATGGGACAGGAATTGAAGATATGCCTCCCCATTTTAACCCTCTCCTTTATTATATCCAAAATGAAAAAAACTAAAAAATTGCCTATAGTTCTAAGGCAGAGCAATTGGAGTGTAGTAAAGCATTCCCTCTTGTGGCTTATCTACACATCTTGGTGATAAATGTTGTAACTAAGACATTTAACGATTAAACATGTGTTTGTTATATTTAAAGAAAGCCATTCAAATGGGCACTACTATAATAATTCTGAATATGTGCTCAGTGAAAATACACTGGACTTCTGTAGATGAAGGATTGACCATGGATAGCTGACTTGGCCTTAATAGATGGAGGATTGATTATAAACGGGTAACCCTAACCTTGGTCCTCTCATGAGAAAACAATTGTGATGGGGCAGGTTTTTCTTTTTCCCAATGACCTACAGTATGTTGACTTTGCGTCTCTGCTGTTTTTCATAGACATTGCATTTTCGCTGTATCTAGCTGAAATTGGCTGATCCTAGGTCTATGGCCAGTTTTTGCAGACCAATTAAGCTATCAAATACTTCCTCGTTCTCCAAATTTAATTAAAGCAAACAAGGGTTGCTTTAAACTATCTTACTGAATTTACAGCTGTGATAAGCTGTTGGCTTCATATCCGCCTCTATGCTAAATGCTTTAGTCATGTTCTCCATAGTTTGGAGAGAGGGCCCAATTCTTTCTTGTCCTGACCAGAAGCAGCAGACTAACTTGTCTTTAAAGATTGAGGATTGTAAATTCATGAAGCATATGCAACACTGGTTTTGACATAGGGGTTGCTTTACTAAAACTAGAGTGCAAAATCTGGTGCAGCTCTATATAGAAACCAAACGACTTCCAGGTTTTTTGTCAAAGCTTAATTGAACAAGTTTAATTGCTTGCCAACCAGCCGCCGTCATACTGCGGCAGGTCGGCACAATCCCGCAAGCTGTTATAGCTGTATGTTGGCTCCTTTAAACGAAAAAGCAGGCGCCCGCTGCACTGCGGGGGTGCCGATGCGCGTGGTTGCGATGACCGCTGGCCATGCGCGATCATGGGCACGAGAGCCGGAGCAGGGATGTGTGTCTAAACACACAAATCCCTGTTCTGTGAGGAGAGGCAGATTGTTAGTTCCTACTAGCTAGGAACAACGTTCTGTCATCTCCTATAGTCAGTCCCCTCCCCCTACAGTTAGAACACACACTCAGGAACACAGTTATATATAGCTACATAGTAGATGAGGTTGAAAAAAGACAGAAGTCCAACCTATGTGTGTGAATATGTCAGTATTACATATATTATATTATATCCCTGTATGTTGTGGTCGTTCAGGTGCTTATCTAATAGTTTCTTGAAACTATTGATGCCCCCCGCTGAGACCACCGCCTGTGGAAGGAAATTCCACATCCTTGCCGCTCTTACAGTAAAGAACCCTCCACGTAGTTTAAGGTTAAACCTCTTTTCTTATAATTTTTATTGTGGCCATGAGTCTTGTTAGCCCCTTGATCGCCTCCTAGAGTTAACACCTTCCTTGCCAGTGACATCTACACAGTAATCAATGCATTTTTATACCACTGATCACTGTATAATTGTCAATGGTCCTAAAAGTGTCCGATCTGTCTGCCATAATGTAAAGCGTAAGCGTAAATAAAAAATATTAAAAATGACATAAATCTATCCCCTATTTTGTAGACGCTATAACATTGCACAAACCAATCAATATATGCTTATTGCGATTTTTTATTACCAAACATATCCTAAACTGAGGAAAAAAATTGCCTTTTTAAAAACAAATTGGGGGTATTATAGCAAAAAGTACAAAATATTGTGTTTTTTTTTTTTTTCAAAATTGTCGCATTTTTTGTTTATAGCGCAAAAAATAAAAACCGCAGAGATGATCAAATACCACCAAATGAAAGCTCGATTTGTGGGGAAAAAAGGACCTCAATTTTGTTTGGGTACAGTGTTGCACACCCGTGTAATTGTCAGTTAAAGCAACACAGTGCGTATCGCAAAAAAATGGACTGGCCGTTGAGCAGCCAAATCTTCCAGGGCTGAAGTGGTTAAAGTTAAAAGCTGATTGGCTACCATGCACAGCTGCACCAGACCTTGCACTCTCCAGTTTTAGTAAATTGACCCCATTGAGTCATGTGCCAAATTTAGGCAGTTTTACATTGTGGCACAATAACTGCATTAAAGCGGAAGTCCACCGTTGTTTTTTATTTTATTTTTTTAAAGCCAGCAGCTACAAATACTGCAGCTGCTGACTTTTAAAATAATGACACTTACCCGCCCAGCGCGCCCGCGATGTCGGCACCCGAAGCCGATCTCTCGATCGTCTCTCGGGTGCTGCCGCCGCCATCTTGGGTATGGGAATCAGGAAGTGGAGCCTTTCAGCTTCATTTCCCGGTTCCCTACTGCGCATGCGCGAGTCCCGCTGCGCAATAAGGATGGTCCCCGCTGTCTCTGGGATCTGTGTGTTTCCCAGCAGGCAATGGGGGACTTTCGGAAAGGGGCGTAGATTCTGCAGAATCTACGCCGGAAGTGGGTGCAGATACCTGTACTGTACAGGTACCTGCACCCCCCTCCCCCTGAAAGGTGCCAATTGTGGCGCCGGAGGGGGGGAGGATTCCAATGAGCGGAAGGTCCGCTTTAGGGTGGACCTCCGCTTTAATATCAAAATAAAATACCAACAGTTCGTATCTTCAGAAATTGGAGCTAATTAGGACCAACTCCCTTTTGACGCACAGAGAAAGACCCTGGGGCATACAGCTTTTGAGAAAGTGTCTCAAATGCATTGTAAAAGTTGTGCAGCATGTGCCAAATCCAAATACAAGTTCTAGACCGGTACATGAATTTGGCACACACTGTACCACTTTTGGAATGCACACAAGACAGCTTTGCAAAATCTATCTGTGCCAGTCTTTATGAATTCCAGTGAGAGGCATAAAAGTAGCCTAAGGCCTCATGTACACTGCTGCTGGTAAACGGACATTTAGGAGCAGTTGGGCATTTTTTTCAACTGCTTCTGAGCTCTCCTCTGTGTTATCTTCTTATATGTACACAGGTTCGTTTATAGTCGTTTTTAGGCAGTTGCGTTTTAGAGGCTTTTTTTGGAAAAAAAATGCGTTCAGAAGCTGTGTTTAGAGGCATTTCAAATGCCAAACGTGCTAACTCGCGTTTAGCCACGTTTCATTTACAGGCGTTTTCTTTTTTCCCAAACGCTTCTAGACGCAAATGCGACTAAACGTGGCATGTAAATGCAGCTTTTTATTTATTTTTTAACAGTAAAAAGGTTTTTATTTGAAAGTATAAAAGTTGACAGTGATGCAGTTCATGGGCAACAATTACATATGTAAGGTCATAAAGATAACTGTTAAGGTAGTGGGCTGCTTCCATTTGAGGAGAATGTCTCTTCTTGCGTAATGTAGTGCATAGAACAGAAATAGCTTCTCATGCCTAGAGCCTTCAATATTTTCCATGTTTCCAAGCAATGCCAAGGTCGGCTCCATAATAAGGGACCAGTCTCCAAAGGTGTCCAAAACATTTAGTAGGCTTTCCCAGTATGGGCGTAGTACAGGGCACGACCATACAATATGAAAGAGTGCCAGGAGACGAACCACATCTAGAGCAGAGAGCATTCATTCCAGGGTATGTGCTGGTTAGTCTCACTGGGTTATAGTAGGCCCTATGTAGGAACTTTACTCGGATAAAGCGATCCTTTGCTAAGATCATTTTAGTGGTGTAATCAGACACTATATCTTCCCAACTCTCTTCAGTCAGGTCTGGGATGTCAGCCTTCCACTTTTTAAAAACTTTTGTCGCGTGCTTGAGTTAGTAGTATCTAAACTTCATGATGGCAGGGATGTCATATTCAGCCTTTAGTGTCTCAAAGGAGGAAAGAACCATCCACGTATATGTGCCTGGCGGTGATTATCCCTCTAGCGGCCCACAGCTGGGGATCTGAGATCCTATAGAAATGTAGCAACATAGGATTACCCCATAGAGGGGTGTGGGGCGAAATTACGGAGTATGACTTATATACAGCCCTCACCCTCTGCCACACCTGTATATTTGTGTGCATTAGAGTCGTCGTTTGGGGGTGGGCCTGGGGCCCTCTGTAGGGCAAGTTGGTTAACGCCGCATAGGAGCCCAAGATGGCTGCCTCAAGTGTCACTGCAGGGTTCTGTCTGAGCTGGTCAAACCACCACCAGACCGAAACAAGGACTGCCACCCAGTAGTGGAGCTACTAGTGGATGTGAGGCATTGCCAGTCTCCTCTGGGACAGGGGGAGCTGGAGTGTTTGTTTAGCCAGTCTTGGGGTTTTCCCAGCCCAGACAAAGGTGAAGATGGAGTCTAATCTATGAAAGAAGGATTTGGGGAGTGGGCATGGTGTGTTCCTAAAGAAATATAAAAATTTGGGAAGGTATTCCATTTCCTCCGGAGATAGTGGAAGGGTTTTCCACATTTGGCACTTCCTTCCAAATTGGGCCAAAAGAGGAGAGAGAGGTTATCTCCCATGTATGCCTGGGGGGGAAATCTTGACAGTTACCCCTAAATATTTGAACTCTTCTACCCACTGAAGTGGTGTGTTAGTGGCCGCCCTGGGGCCAGAGTGGTGGAGGAAAAAGAGGACAGACTTGTCCCAATTGACACAGACCCCAGAATATTTCACAAATTGATCTATTATTCCAAGTGCAGATCTCGGAGAGGTGTCCGCATCAGCTAAGTACAGCAGGGTGGCAGCAGCACCACAACCTGTATTTCCCTGACCCTCTGGTCCTGGCATATAAGGATTGCCATGGGCTCAATCACCAGGGCAAAAAGTCCTGGGGATAGAGGGCAATCATGCCTAGTTCCCCTATATAGGCTAAGGGGGGGGGGGGGGGGCAATAGGCCGCTCACCCTTACCCGGGCAGTCGGATTCCTGTAAAAAAGTTGAATCCAGGAGATGAACCTGGACCCAAATCCAAAGCGCTCCAGCACCTCCCATAGGTGAAGCCATTCAACCGAGTTGAACGCCTTTTCGGTGTCCAACGCGGCTACTACACCTGCGTTCTCCTCTCTCGCCAGGTCAATGGGGATAAACAATCTGCGGATGTTAATATCTGTTCCCCTGCCTGGCATGAATCCTGACTGATCCGGGTGGACCAACGCTGTGATCACTCCGTTCAGTCTAGTAGCCAAAATCTTGGCCAACAGTTTGACATCCACATCAATCAGAGAGATCGGGCGATAGGATTTGGAAAGTTCAGGGTCTTTACCCAGTTTAGGAATAACCACTATCACTGCTTCTGTCAGAGAAGCTGGTAGGACCCCATCTCTGTGATGTCAGGAGCATAGAATGGAATTTGGGGCCTAAGTCCTCTGCGTATGTTTTGTAAAATTCGGTAGGGAACCCATCTGTGCTGGTGTTTTCCCCGCCTGAAGTGAAGAGATTGAGGGTAATAGGAGAGTCAAGTTGGGCTCTGTATGTGTCTGTCAGGACAGGGAAGTCCAACATCTGAAATATATATATATATATATATATATATATATATATATATATATATATATATATATATATATATATCTATATATATATATATCTCTATAGATAGATAGATAGATAGATAGATAGATAGGTCCTCCATAGAGTAATTTACTCGGGTGGAGTAGAGTTCAGAGTAATACGATGTGAAACTCTCACTGATCACCCCAGAGGAGGTCCATCTCACCCCAGCTCCGTCCAGCAGCAAGGGGACACTCATGGAGGGTAACCAACCATGCCAGGAGCTTGCCTCCTTTCTCTCCCTCCTCAAAGATCCTCTGAGACTGTTGGAGCATTTTCTTTTTGGTAAGTGAAGTACGTATTAACATGACCTCTCCGGTGCTTTCCTGGAGTTTAGTGTGAATCTCCAGGTCCCCTGTCAGGACGTATTGCTGCTCCAAGGAGATGGCCCTGCTCTCCGCCCTGATTAAGTCTGCCTTCAGTTGTCTGCGGGCTCCTCCTATGAGTGTTTAATAATGACCTCTGGAGGACTATTTAAAGTCATCCCACACCACCGCTTCTGAGGCCGACCCCGGGTTAAGTGCCCAGTAGGTGTCCATCTGTAGGTGGAACCCGGAATCAACCCCAGGATCCGAGATCCAAAATCTCCAGTCTCCACAACCTGTCCATGGGAGAAAACTCCAGGGACAACTCGAGGAGGAGGGACGCATGGCTGGATATACCTCTTGGGAGAATGGCTATCTGCTGGACTCTAGTTAGCAGAGGTCTCCCCGCATACATCAGGTCGATGCGTGAGAGAGCCCTATAAGTGGCCGAGTGGCAGGTATAGGACCTATCAGAGGGGTTTCTCCATCTCCATATGTCTGTCAACCTATAGGTCTCTGCTCAGACCGAGAGATCTGAGACAGATCCCCCGGCTGAGTTAAGACGGTCCAGCCCTGGATTAGGTGTCATATTAAAGTCTCCCATAATCTATAGATTATCTGTATCATATTCAGCAAGAAGGGGGTCCAACCTATGTAGCAGTTTGACCGAGGCAGGGGGAGGTATATAAACACCCACAAGTACTATTTCTTGACTTTCCACCATTGCTTGCATTATAATATATCGTCCATCCGGGTCAAGCACCAACCCCAGAAGTTTAAACAGCAGGGCTTTGCGTACGAGTATACTAACCCCCTAGCACAGTTGGAATATGTTGAGAAAAACAGGGGTACAGAAAGGCATAGCTGTGCAAATTGGTTGTGCCACATCCTATAACGATTGCAGAAAAAAAAAATCCTTATGGGTGGACTTTAAAGGTACGTACCACTTATGCAATGAAGTATAAAACTATATTTTTATTAATACAAAATCTATATATACAAAATTACACAAAAAAAAAATTCATTCTGCGGCTGTCAGCTGTGGGATGCCGAACGGACGTGCGAGGTGCTCTGCTCTGCCTTAATCTCAAAGAGTTTCCTGTCTTTCTCGCCCTGGTGTTCCATGAAATAATTGTTAGCGATGCCATTCCACATATATCAATGCAGAGTATTCAGGGGATAAGCTCGACCTGGATGGATCACAAGCAAAAAACCACATGGCACAGAAAGAATGGCCCCTGAGGAGCAGTAAAGTTATAGGCCCAAATGACTGTCAGATATACATTTATATGATAAGCAATAAAACAAAGACAAAAACATAACCAATAACAAAACAACCCCCTACCCCCCCACCACGCCTCCCCCCCCCAGAACAGTGGGTGGCATTCTTTCCCAAAAACAGCACGGCAAGAGTTAGGATTCATACTTGCTTCATCCTGTACGGATCGTGTCAAGCCAGGAAGGCGCTTCCTCAGGTGATGTGAAGAATCCCGCTCTTTCTCCATCTTGAACCCGGAGTCTGGCAGGAAATAACATGCTATACTTCAGGTTTTTGGCACGAAGTTGGGATCGTACATGATTGAATGATTTCCTCTGGCGATGCATTTCAATGGAATAATCTGGAAATATATGGAGTTTAGCATTCTCGTACTTGAGGTCCCCCGCATTCCTAGCTTCTCTCAAGATACGGTCCCAATCCCCGTCATTTAATAGTTTAAAGATTAATGTGCGTGGGGGAGCCCCTTCCGGGCCTCTGACTGTGGGAATCCTGTGGGCTCGCTCCACTACAAAGTGGGAGGAAAAGGAGGCATACGGGACAAAAGAGATCGCAGCAGCTGCTCTGTAGCAGCCCAATGATGCACAGATTATTGCGTCTGTTGCGATTTTCAGCATCTTCAGCGCGTGACTCTAGATGTTTGACTATCATTTTTAAAGAATGGAGGTCGGCCGTGTGCTCTCTCTGCATATCTTCGTAGACACAGGCTGTTCCACCTCTGTCACTCTGCCCTTAAAAGCGTCAAGGTCTGTTTTGATCAAGCTCAGTTCAATGTACACATGATCAAATTTCTCAGTCAGGGCTGTTTTACACCCATTTGCTTCCAGATGCGCTGTGTGCTCCGGAGGGACCTGTGAGGCATCAGCCATATGACTCGCCTCCTGTCCCTGAGCTGACATGGTGGGGAGTATGGCGGCGGCCTTCTACCTCAACACGCTGTGCAGTCCCGGTCCGTTTCTAGCTCTGTCGGCGAGCTGCTCCCTCCCGCTTGTAACTGGGTATGAGCAGGGGATGCCAGGGGCCAAGGGTATGCTGCTAGGCTGGTGGATTAGTCTCCAGCACCACAGGCATGGAGGATTATGAATCCAGACAGCGGAGCGAGACTAAGACGTCTGCTCCCGTTGCCATCTTGGACTTGCCCCTAAATGGCCATTTTTCTACGCCGGTTTCTAACTATCAAGTTAAATCGTTCTGTAGAGGTTGAACAACGTCCTGTGTACATGAAGCCTAAGGTTGTTCATAAATTTTTTTTTTTTACTGTTCACAAAAGTTGAAGGTTTGAATTGTTGCAAATGAATATAAATAGTAACTTCTGCCTTGCAACCCACTTTGTGCGATTCATACTGTTTAAATATGGTTCACAGCTGTTTCCACACTTTTACACTTTGCTTAGTATAGCCCTTCTAAACAATCGTTTAAATGCATACTGCAGAGAATGCTGTTCTAGCAGATGGGAAAATCATTTTGACCAATATTTCCTGTTTTTCTGTTAGTGATTATTTTGTTCCTGTAATACGATGATTATTACCATATTTTTTGAAAAATTTGTTTTTAAATGTGCCATAAGCATGGCCAGCCTAGACGCAAATTTTTGGATCAAACGCCTAGCATATTCTTCGATTGTGGTTGATCTGTCAGTTGTCTATTATAAGAGAGGTTACCTCAAAGTGTACTATAAATGTATTCTTTCTGTACATAGATCGGTGAATGTACGCTTTCTATACTGGATGAGGCATTTTATGGTTCTCTGACTAAGACCAAAATAAAGAGGATGAAGTTTCTCTTATTCTGGGAATTTTTGTGTAGAGCAGAGTTCTTCCAGGATGTTCCAGATGTTTAATGGATGATTCTTTACTGATAAGCATCTTTTATCATGTGGGAAACGAGAACTATCTCACATTCCATTAAAAAAAACACATTTTTTTAAAATTACATTTAACAACTGTGTGAAAGTCTTTGAGCTACTTGAGTCAAAAGCCACTTCCAGGAAGATTAAAGAGGAATGAAACTTAAAAAAAAAGTGAGAAGACCGACCGCTATGTCTCTTCCACAATAAAACAAACTTACCTGCCTGTTCAAAATGTTCTTAAGACTGTGCATACCTGGGTGCCAGAATGAATGGGCTCCCATACGCCTATACAAGAGTTGGGTCATTTCGACCTCGCCAATCAAAATTGCTGAAAATCCCAAGCAGGAAAAGACTAGGTGAAAATGTTAGTACTGGCAAATAAGCATGATGAGGTGCATATAGTTAATGTTTTAAGTATGTTTGGCTTCTCTGGGTCATTACTGAAATTTTTTCGTCAAAGTTCCTGAAACTGCTTCAAAGCAGCCCAGCGTGTTTTACTTGACACTTCAGTGTAGAAAATACCTTTTTCAGACTTCGATCAATAGGTTCTGTCGTTGACTATCTGCTGGTATCTGCCATACCTATTAGAAATGTTAATGCTACCTCACCACATGAAAAAGCTTGATCAATTATAGGAATGGGCCCTAAAAGTAAAATTGTCCTTTAAAACTGAACTCCAGCTAGAACGCTCAAAGAAGTTAAGTTGCGTATATGAGAGCTGTGTTACCTACAAAGGATTTGTACATCTGTCCAGCCAGTTTTGTGATCAGCTTACCCAAGGAACAGCCGGCATAACCATAGGTTTGTGACCTTGCTTGTTTTTCTCTTGTAGTTAAACAGTACAACTTGGTTTTGGCTGTTCCCCAGGATTCGTACTATTCTCAGCAGTGTAAGTACCTGAATTTTACATGTTGTAGATCTCAGTGGAACACGAGTGCAGTAATCAGCGCACTTGTATTCCATTGACTGTTTACTCCAGCTCTCCAACTCAAAGTCTGTATGGAGGTACAGGCAGAGAGCCAGAGGAAGAGTTTGTTGTATATCCAAAGCCTAAACCTGTTTTGGATGGGGTAAGGAATGGCTCCAAACCCCTGTAATCATTTTTTTCAATTGTAAAGATTCCTCTTCACTTCCTGTTCTGCAGGTACAAGAAGTGAGGAAATCTCTACAATCTATTTTAGACAGTTGTGACCGCAAGTGAATTATTTCCCCTCTGTTTTCTGGAGAGAACGGTTACCAGGATAAATAGCAAAGGTAAATTTCTCCAGTACGGATGCACACAGCAATACAAATATGACAATGGTTCTAACCTGCTTACCACTATAGTATATTGGTAGTAAAAATAGGTGTAACATATTTCAAAGGTGAATTTATTCTTTAAGTTTACAATTTGATGTAAACCGACCCATACCCCTGAGCAATGTAAAGTGGTTGTAAACCTCAGACATGAAATATGAACAAAGCATATCCCTCTATAGCAGGGGTGGCCAACCAGACGAAGACCAAGAGCCACATTTTTTACCGAGTTACCGCAAAGAGCCACATCATACGCATGGGCACACATGAACATCACCCCATCCCTTCCTCATACACACATACTTTTGCTCAGCTGGATTTATTGTAAATGTCACACACTGCTTTAACACTACAAAGACCACAGGCCAGTCATTTTCATCAAGTTGGTAATCTTCCTTTGAAAGTACATCCATGTGACAGAAGACAGCAGCTCATCTAATTTCCAAAATACAAATTGTCTTACAAACAGTGAACTGGTCAGGATAACAATAAACAGTTAATGGGTCTTCTAGCCTGAACTAGCAGTAAATTCTTCCAAAAAACATCACAGAAAGCATGCAGCACACACAGAGCTCTGGATAAATAAGTGAAAAGAAGCTGAAATGGTTAACAGCCAGCCGTGTGTCACACTATCAATAGACAGAGAATGTGCTGAGCAGATCTTATCAGTGTTCAGGTGAAACGGTTATTAAAAAAAAAAAAATAGTACAGAGGGAGAAGGGAGGACAGATCAGTAACCTGCACACTTGTGGTCATACCTTTTTGTATCTCATCGGCTCACTCCAGCGCCTATGTATTCAAATGTGGCGGGCTGGGGACACTACATGCTGATTGGCTGTTGATGTGTGGGAGGAGCGGAGGAGTGCAGAGACTCGGGCTGCCTGTCACTAAACCAGCCCACTGAATCATCAGCCCAGCCTGAACGCAAGAGCCGCAGGAAACCGATCAAAGAGCCGCATGCGGCTCGAGAGCCGCGGGTTGGCCACCCCTGCTCTATAGTGTGTACTTGTCTCAATCCAGAGCACCAGGTTTAATTTCTGTCTGCTGCTTTGTTCCTCTATCAGCATGAGTCACTTCTGGCAGCTTTTCCTGACACCAACAGGTGACGGGAGGGAGCACCAGCAGATTGACTGCCTCATCTCTATTCATGTGCGCTTTGTGGAGAGGGTGTGTCTCTTTGCTCCAATAAGCTCCCAGAGCTCTCCTCACTGCTCTCTGCAATGTGGATTTTCAGCTCTCCACCCCCTTTTTTCTGAACTCTAATGCCGCGTACACACGACAGGACTTAAGTCCGGCAGACTTTCGACGGAGTTCTGACAGAGTTCTGACGGACTTTCCGAATGAACGGACTTGGCCACACACAATCGCACCAAAGTCCGACGGATTCGAACGTGATGACGTATGACTGGACTAGAATAAGGAAGTTCATAACCAGTAGCCAATAGCTGCCCTAGCGTCGGTTTTAGTCCGTCAGACTAGCACACACACGAGCGGATTTCTGGGTCCGGCAGAGTTCTGTCGGAAAAATTTGAAACATGTTCCATTTCTAAAGTCTGTCAGACTTTTGCAAATCAAAAGTCCGCTGCAGCCCACACACGGTCGAATAGTCTGCCGGAATCATTCCGTCAGACTTTTGATGTTGAAAAGTCCGGTCGTGTGTATGGGGCATTAGACATCCCTTATAAATTCTGCACTTTGAACAGCTGTACAGAAGAGAATACTGCAGATAAACGATGTTTTTTTTTATCCTACTTATGTAGAATGATTTGTTTTTTGTCTCTGTGAGGCCAGTCACTTCACTGGGTATATTTAAGGGTTTACAACCACATAAACTGAACGTGTGATGAACAACGCAGAGAAGACTGCATGTTGCCCTCAGTAAGTCAGCAGACAAAGGCTGCTAAGGTTATATACAAATCTCCCTTTTCTGGTAAAAGTGAATGGACAGGACCATACTTTCATGTGATCTGTGGCATCGCTGACCATTAGGGATGCTTAGTAGGGAATAAGGGCAGGCTTGACATTACTGGAAAGTTGAGATTTCTATTAAAAACTTCAGCTACCTATATTTCCCTGATGGTGGTCAGTGTCTTTTACATGTTAATGCAAGTCTGTTTTAGAAACTCACACATTATATATAACTCAACACACAGCCATTAATGTCTAAACCGCTGGCAACAAAAGTGAGTACACCCCTAAGTGAAAATGTCCCACTTGGGCCCAATTAGCCATTTTCCCTCCCTGGTTTCATGTGACTCAGTGTTACAAAGTCTCAGGTGTGAATGGGGAACAGGTGTGTTACATTTGGTGTTATCACTCTCGAATACTGGTCACTGGACGTTCAACATGGCACCTCAGGACAAAGAACTCTGAGGATCCGAAAAAAAGAAATGTTGCTATACATAAAAATGGCCTAAGCTACAAGTAGATTGGCAAGACCAAGAAACTGAGCTGCAGCAGGGTGGCCAAGACCATACAGCAGTTTAACAGGAAAGGTTTCACTCAACAGGCCTTGCCATGGTCTACCAAAGAAGTTGATTGCACATGCTCAGAGTCATATCCAGAGGTTGTCTTTTGGAAATGGACGTATGAGTGCTGCCAGCATTACTGCAGAGGTTGAAGGGGTAATGTAATCCATGCCCTTAGTCTGCTTGTCTACAGCAAACCGTTTGCTGAGATTTTTGTCACATGAAAAGATATAATAAAATATTTTGAAAAATGTGAGGGCTGTACTCACTTTTGTGAGATGTGAAAAAATGGTGGTGCTGCGCTATTGGATGACAAGTGAGAATTACTAACGATTAACTAAAAATCTTCCATATAAAGTACAAGTGCAAATAGCTTGATATGTAAAGATGGCACAGATAACAATTGAAAATAAACATATCATAAGTCAATCAAGGAATGATGGGTAAGTGATGAATCCCTTCACCAGGAACAGTGAATAAGAGGCTGATGCCTCGCCAATCCAATGTAATGACATCTCGTGTGCACTAGCCTCTCACCTTACTGCTGTAAAGTAACAGTATAGAACTAAGCCAGATACTTTGGACGGTCTCCGGGGGCCTCTAGGGGTCCCTCTCCAGTAGGTATGATTGGTGGTTCCTTGTGATGAATAAAGCCTCCTATATTCTCTCAATATCGGCAATAGAAGTACAAGAAAGATCCCAGATAGTATAGTAACATATGATGAAGGATTGTAAAATATAGCTGATACGCTCACTTTAAAAAAAAAAACTCACACAAGCAATCCACAAGCGCTGAGCTCGTACTCCTTGCATCACTTCTGGTTTTGCCTATCGCTCAATTCCTATGCATAGCGCCTCGGCCACGTGACTTCATCAGGGAATGAAGTCACGTGGGTGTGGTGCTGCGCATCGGGATTGAGCGATAGGCAAAAAAAGAAGTGACGCAGGAGTGCGGGCTCACGGCTCGTGGACTGTTATCTGTGCCTAGGGTGGCACGTGGGACATTTTATCTCACTGAAGTGTGTTTGCTTACCCTTTTCTTTTTTGCACATCATGCTTTTTATCTATTCAATGTAATTTCATTATATTGTTTGCTATTACTTCATTGTGGGATTGTTTACACATTGATGCGGTTTACACTCGCACTTTATATGGAAGATTTGTAGTTATTAGTAATTATCACTTTGTCATCCAATAGCGCAGGACCACAATTTTTTCAGTTTATCTACCACGGATCAGCCAAACAGTGTCTGTTGGTTGTTTATATATTTATCTAGTCTCAGCTCACATATATCAATCACTTTATTGTCAAATTTTGGGATGCCTGCCTTTACATGCACATGAACTTTAATGGCATCGCGATATTAGTCCATAGGGTTCATTATTGAGTTGGCCCCAAACTCGCTCATCCATGTCTTTATGGACCTTGCTTTGTGCACTGGTCCAAATCATTTGGTGGAGGGGGGAGGGTTATGGTGTGGGGTTGTCTTTGCAGGGGTTGGGCTTGGCCCCTTAGTTCCAGTGTAGGGAACTCTTATAGCATCAACATAGCAAGACATTTTGGACAATTTCATGCTTCCAACTTTGTGGGAACAGTTTGGGGATGACCCCTTCCTGTTCCAATATGAGTGCGCACCAGTGCACAAAGCAAGGTGCATAAAGACATGGATGATTGAATTTAGGGTGAAGGAACTTGACTGGCCTGCAAAGATTGCTGACCTCAACCTGATAGAACAACTTTGGGATGAATTTGAGCGGAGAGTGAGCCACACCTTCTCGTCCAACATCGGTGCCTGACCTCACTAATGCGCTTCGGAAGAATAGTCAAACCTTCTTATAGACACACTCCTAAACCTTGTGGCTAGCTTTCCCAGCAGAGTTGAAGCTGTTATAGCTGCAAAGGGTGGGCCAACTTAATATTGAACCCTACGGATTAAGACTGGGATGTTAACTACTTGGCTGCCCAAAGACCAGGGCGTTTTTTGCGATTCAGCACTGTTTCACTTTAATTGACAATTGCGTGGTCATGTGACGTGGCTCACAAACAAAATTTTTGCCCCCCCCTCCTCCACAAATAGAGCTTTCTTTTGGTGGTAATCACCTCTGCGGTTTTTGGTTTTTGCGCTATAAACAAAAAAAGAACGCCAATTTTGAAAAAAACGCAATATTTTTTACTTTTTGCTAAAATGTTTTTTTTTTCTCCTCATTTTAGGCCTATACATATTCTTCTACATATTTTTGGTAAAAAAAAAGCGCGATAAGAATTTATTGATTCGGTTGCGCAAAAGTTATAGCGTCTACAAAATAGGGGATCGTTTTATGGCATTTTTATTGATCTTTTTTTTTTTTCTTTTTTGTAATGGCGTCGCTCTGTAATTTTTATCGTGACTGCAACATCATGGCGTACAGATCGAAAACTTTTGGTGCTATTTTAGGACCATTCACATTTATACAGCGATCAGTGCGATTAAAAATGACTGACAGTGAAGGGGGTTAACCACTAGGGGGCGCTGCAGGGTGTGTCCTAGGGAGTGGTTCTAACTGTGGTGGGGGACTGGGCTACGTGTGACACGACACTAATCACTGCTCCCGATCACCGGGAGCTGTATTCGGTGTCACTAGGCAGAAGGGGGAAATGCTTGTTTATATCAGCATTTCCTCATTCTTCCTCTCTGAGGCGATTGCGGGTATCTCCGCGGACATAGTCCACTGGACCCGCGTTCACACTCACGGCGCTTGCAGTGTCGTGCACGCACCCTCAGTGCCGCGTCTTAAAGGGCAACGTACAGGTACATTTAATATGGCTGTACGTGCCCTTCTGCCAATGTATATTGGCGTGAGCCAGTCAGCCAAGTGTTAAATACTTTTGGTAATATAGTGTATATATAGAGAGAGCATAGATTTTGCCTGTGCGTAGGTGTGTATGTCGTTAGCTCTCGCGCTCTCTATAATATAATTTGTGCTCATAAGTTTATATACCCTGGCAGAATTTATGATTTCTGGCCTATTTTACAGAGAATATGAATGAGAACACAAAAACATTTTTTTCACTCATGGTTAGTGTTTGGCTGAAGTTATTATCAATCAACTGCATTTACTCTTTTTAAATCATAATGGTAACAGAAACTACCCAAATGACCCTGATTAAAAGTTTACATACCCCAGATCTTAATACTGTGTATTGCCCTCTTTAACATCAATGACAGCTTGGAGTCTTTTGTGGTATTTGTGGATGAGGCTCTTTATCTTCTCAGGTGGTAAAGCTGCCCATTCCTTTTGTCAAAAAGCCTCCAGTTCCTGTAAATTCTTGGGCTGTCTTGCATGAACTTCACATTTGAGATCTCCCCAGATGGGCTCAATGATATTGAGGTCGGGAGACTTGAGATGGCCACTCCAGAACCTTCAATTTATTCTGCTATAGCCAATGACAAGTCGATTTGACCTTGTGTTTTGGCTTATTGTCATGTTAGAAAGTCCAAGTACATCCCATATGCAGCTTCTTGGCTGATGAATGCAAATGTTCCTCCTGTATTTTTTGATAACATACTGCATTCATCTTGCCAACAATTTTGACCGAATTTCCTGTGCC